>NW_016107442.1:4514271-4538626 GCF_001604975.1 Cebus imitator
TCTGCCTTCCGAGTTCAAACAATTCTCCTGCCTCAGCCTCCCAAGTAGCTGGGACTACAGGCGCGTGCCACCACACCCAGCTAATTTTTGTGTTTTTAGTAGAGACGGGGTTTCACCATGTTTGCCAGTATGGTCTTGATCTCCTGACCTCATGATCCGCCCGCCTCAGCCTCCCAATGTGCTGGGATTAGAGGCGTGAGCCACTGCGCCCTGCTTTTATGAGTCTTTTAAGAAAGTAAATTTCTTTAAATTTTACCCTTTGCCATTTTTTATTATTTCTGTCTCTTCTCTCTACTACTTTGCTCAGATCCCTAAGCAGAATAAATTGTTGTTAAACTTCTGTTTGAGATGATTGTCGTTAATTTCCATCCCATTTCAATAAGATGGTGCTCAACTCCCATGACAGAATTATGATTAAAATAGCATTACTCCTTTTAAAGAGTATACAATGAAAGGACAGTTTGAGTTAAGTGTATTCTGATGGCATGCAAGCAATTGTCACTAAAGAGATTTAAGATATGACCTTTTATTCTCGACCACAAGTGTTCTTAAAGAAAAAAAAGAAAAAAAAAAAAACCTTGTGCATTTTGAATATCACAACACTTGACCCCATTTGGCTTAGCAAAAAACTCTGAAGGTTGAATTTTAACCCTGTTTTCTATTTCATTATTGCCCCTTAGAATTCAAGTGTCTGTATTGGTGAAGGCAAAAGTCCTGCTTAACTGAGGCCTCCATAGCCTGTGACTCCATCTGAGCAGTGCTCCTTCAGAAGCTGCTTAAACATTTCCCAAAGCTTACAGAATTGCACTGCACTCTGTAAGCATGGTGTCTATTATATGGTATTGAGATTAATGAGATGAATCTGCCTTAGATGAGGGGGTCTCCAGATAGCATCCAAACCAGCCTTTACGTAGGACAGCTTGTGTGATAAAGCAGTCTTTAGAGACATGAACTTGGACTTCCATAAGTTCTGATGAGATCCTCACTCTCTTTCAGATGTGAGGCTCCAGAAGGAGGACTTTAGGATCTAGAAGTTTGCATCCCAGTCTCTCCTGGAGAATGTTGCTAATCTGTTTGCTATGAATTCTGACTTTATTAACTTTCTTCTGAATCTTTAAAATAAACAAACCCTATTTAATTTACCTGAGAAATGTCTATGCCTGTCAGTCTTTCATTCTGAGCTGGCTATTTACATTTGTAAATGTAAATATGAAGCCCATGAAGGAATAGAAATAAATTTGAGCTCACTTAAGCAGAAGAGTAGTATCCTGAAATTTAAGGACACATGCAGAAACACCCAAAAACCTGTGTTCCAATTCTGGGAAAGATAATCAGAATGGTGCATCTTGGGTTAGGGGATTTAAGACTTCCAAGTCAAATAAGTTATAGCTTCAGGACAATGTAAGGAATTAAGTTGTATTAACTGATGACTTCCCAGTGGATGATGTGAGGCAGTGCTCGGTGAAGAGTCATGTGGGTTTCTAGTAATTCACTATAAAAAGAGGTATGTTGAGAACTCTCAAGAGGCTCTCGTAGTTGGGCGTACCAGTGTCTGTTGATGTCCAATTTCTTCCCCATTCACAATGCAAGGAATATACTTCTTCAACTCCCTTGCAGAGAAGTGGTGCCATGTGACTTATTCTGGCCAATGAAGGATGAATGGAAGTGAAAGATACCACCTCTGGGCTGAGATAGTAAAAGGAGTGTATGTCATTTCAGTCTTGCTTGTTCCTGCTGAATCCGACAAGGAGGAGGCAAAGAATGGCAGTGGTGTCTCCAGCAGTTTGGAATTTGAGGTTACCTCATAGGGAAGGTGTATTAGTTCATTTTCACTCTGCTAATAAAGACATACATGAGACTGGGAAGAAAAAGAGGTTTAATGGACTTACGGTTCCATATGGCCGAGAAGGCCTCACAATCATGTTGGAAGGCAAGAAGAAGCAAGTCACATCTTACATGGATGGCCTCAGACAAAGAGAGAGCTTGCACAAGGAAACTCCTTTTTAAAAAACCATCGGCTCTTGTGAGATTTATTCACTATCATGAGAACAGCACAGGAAGGATCTGCTCCATGATTCAATTACCTCCCACTGGGTCCCTCCCATAACATGTGGGAATTCAAGATGAGATTTGGGTGGGGACACAGCCAAACCATATCAGAATGCTTGCCCTGAAGAGGTACCTTGGCCAGTAGCAGACATTCCATGAGTGAGAAATGCATCTTTGTGGTAGTAACCTATTCATATTTGGAGGTTATTTGTTATTATGGCAAAAATCATTCTATCCTGACTAATTTACTCTGTGCATGGGTTGTAATCCATCTTCAAGCTGGACCCAAGTCTGGCTTTATGTCCTCTCTGATCTGGTCTCAACTTGGGCCATTGCTGAGTGCTGATCATGCTATGGCCATTTAGCACTGGGTCGTCCAAGCCATCTTATCCACCATAAGACAAGATCCTATCTTTAAGGTCCTTGAGCCAATAAACTGCTCTGAGGAAGCAGATGCCATGCCACACTCTTCAGACGGGTCCTTTCTTCCTTCCAACCTTTATTCTCTTAAGCAGTTAAGAAAACAAGCTTCAGGTTCAGATGAGCTTAGGTGCAAGTCTAGTCTCAGTCATTTCTAGCTAAGAAAATGGAAACAATGAGAAAGTTGCTTAACCCCTCTAAAACCTAGAATTCCTTACTTACAGAATGGAAACGGTAATAGCATTTATGTACAAGACTGCTGAGAAGGTAAAATGAGATAAGTGAGTAATACGGCTGGCAGGAAGTGCTGTCACATAGTACATGCTTAAGCTAGTTGTCAGTGTTCTTATCATCTCTTCCCCAGATCAAGGTCAATTTCCTATTTCCCAAGTCTTTTCCTTATATGTCACAGTTTAGCCATTATCAACCAATTCTGTCAGATGTGGGACGACCAGGCAATGTGCCCAAAAGTCTTCATCTAATAATCGTTTTCTTGGGGTTTAGAGGGGAGGAATTTTATCTTCTCAAATGAAGGCTTACCAAAAGGACAAAGTGCCAGGGACATAGTTCCATGTTGTGGCATGTATGTCCCCAAGCAATCTTCTGTTGGCCAAAGGGTAAGCAATATCCCTCCTTCTTGGCCCCTCTTGGCTTACTGATTTGACTGCTGTGTCTGGGCCGCAAGAATGAATCCTCTCTATTTTCGGCTCCAGGTCCTTATTGGGGATTTTCCATTGGCCTCTGAACTCCAGCCATCCTAAACATTTTTCAGTTCCTCCAGAGCCATGCATTGCCTACCTCCTGGTATTCATATGCTTTCTTCTCTTGGTTAGAAAAGTCCTCCCTTTTACCCTGCCACCTTCACTGGCTAACGTGTATTCAAAGTTAGGTTTTCACATGGACATCAGTTTTCTGGGAAGTCTTTCCTGACTCTGCAGGCCTGGGAGGCTGCTGTGAACTCCATAGCATCACACTTCTTCCTACCACCCCCATGTTTATCCTAATTGACTATCTACTCATTTCTCATTAGAGTTTAAGCCACCTGAAGAGTTGTAGCCCAAGTGCTGCTCACATAGGACCTGGAACATCATAGATGCTCCATAAATATTTGACAGAATGAAAGAATGTCTTCTACTTAGAATTTTCATATTCATCTTAAATTTTCTTATCTAGAAATCATCTTTGTATCTAGAAATCATCTTTCAAAGATCCCTTCCATTCTTCATTATTCTTTGTCATCCTTGCCCCCAGTATCTCCTATCAACCCTTCCCCTCCTCAATGCCCATATGCCAGCTAGCTCAGTTCATTCTGGAGTGCTACAGTAAGAGGCATGATAGTATAGAACTTGGCTACTCAAAGAATAATCTGGGCCACAGAAGCTTTGGCATCCCCTTGGGAGCTTATTAGAAATAAGGAATATCAACCTTACTCCAGACCTATTGAATTGGATCTGTCACTTAACAAGATCCACAGGTATTTAATTCTGAAGCACATTTAGGTTTGAGAAGTGCCAATGTTTGATTTGTGCATTTTAGGGTCTAAACATCAGTTTCCTTTTATTCTAAATGAGAAAAATAACGCCTATACCACGGAGTTTAGGTAAGGATCAAATAAGGCAGTTCACATACAACACTTAGCATAATGAAGGTGGATATTACTAAAACATCCTTCCTCTTCCAGGGTCATTAGTCAGAGATCCCCGGTATACTTTTGCATATGAATGACAGTCTCCAATTTGCCCTGGATAATACTTGTAGACTCTTTCTGTTTTTGAAATCCTAGAGAGCCCATCTTTGAATTGTAACTTCTAGAAGGATCTCTTTTTCCAATGAACTCTGAGTGGACATTACTGTTTTGGGGAATGCCAGTTTTTAGTGCACATATTAACATTTTAGAAGTGTCCTCATTATCAACTAAGTTATTAAATCCTATGTAATGAGGCCATGTCTTAAAGCCTTTTTGTCTCTAGCAGCTGGAAAAATATAATGCCCTAAAAGGGGAAGAGCTCAAATATGTTGATTTTGATGATGATAATGACAATTGCTTTCTCTTTATCATAACTTTCTGGGGAGATAGAATTTGTTACTCTCATCTTCCTAACCCAATGTAGTGCTATATTCTATTTCAGCAGTGGTACCCTTTTGGCAATGAAATATTATAGAACCCCACTAGATATTAAACATCAGCTCTGGCTAAAATTGCCCAGAATGCCTCATGTTAAGTCTCTTGTCCCATACCCACATGGCTACAGGAGTCTAGGACTCAAAAGAACTGGCTTTGAGACCGTCTCAAAACCTTAGCAAAGATCTTGCTCATGTCACTTTCAGCCTGGTGACCCTCAAACAGCTCATTCTCAAAATATACTTATTTACAAAATGGAGGTAAAAAGACAATACTGAAAAAGTGGCTTTAGTACTGCTGTTTTATGTTTTAAAGGGAAATGACATCTCCATTGTTTTATACGTTTTGTCCTCAGATATTGTGAGCTATCAGAGAAATCCAGGATCTAGGACCAAGGGCCTTCTGAGAAAAACTGACAAAGGGAATTCAGATTTTTAAGCATATTATTCTTGAGAGGAGGTATAGGCCCCCAAAGAGCTAATTTGGCCTTATATGTAATAAGGGGAGAGAAGTAGATTGGGGAAGTCTTCTCCAGAAGTGTGGCATCTGGCCTTGTTGGAGCTCAGAACATAATAACCCCAAATATGGCACCTTAGTCTGCTAAGGATTTTAATCTGAAGGAAATTGAGGAAACCACAGAAGCAGGAAGGTTGCTGTATTAGTCAGGGTTCTCTAGAGGGACAGAACTAACAGGCTAGACATATATGCAGGGGAGTTTATTAGGAGAACTGACTCACATGATCACAAGGTGAAGTCCCACAATAGGTCGTCTGCAAACTGAGGAGCACGGAAGCCATTCCAAGTCCCAAAAACTCAAAAGTAGGGAAGCCAACAGTGCAGCCTTCAGTCTGTGTTCAAATGTTCAAGAGTCCGAAAGCTGAAGGACTTGGAGTCAGATGTTAGAGGGCAGGAAGCATCCAGTATGGGCGAAAGATGTAGGCTGGAAGACTCAGCCAATCTGGTCTTTCCACGTTTCTCTGCCTGCTTTTATCCCAGTTGTGCTGGTAGCTGATTAGATGGTGCCAGCCAGATTGAGAATGGGTCTACCTCTCCCAGTCCACCCAGTCAAATGTTCATCTCCTTTGACAACACCCTCACAGACACACCCAGGAGCAAAACTTTGCCTCCATCACTCCAATCAATTTGACACTCAATATTAACCATCACAGTTCCTCTCTGATTTTTACTCTCTTTTCTTTTCTGGAGACTCTCTCTGGTGTCCTGCCCTACACCAGCAGTGAGGGAATGTCACATAGAGAGGCCAAGCAGAATCTGAACAAATAGGCCTTGCTAAGTTCCCCCCAGGTTATTAACACTACATTATACCTTTGTCCTCTCATCATACTTCTGCATGGCTGTTTATAAAAATCATCCAGTTTTTCCTGAGTCTTTGGGTCTTCACTTATGAAAGTTCCCTGTCATGTAAAACTTATATTAAACACATGTGTTGTGCTTTTCTTGTTGCTCTGCTTTTTGTTAGAGGGGTGTCAGCCATGAATCTTGTGATGGTTTGAGGAGGTCTATCTTTTCTGTCCTACAGCCTGTAAACCTTCCTTCTCTTCCCCTCTCCTTCCTTAATCCTCTATCACACCCTTCTTCTCTTCTCATTATGGGTTTTCTACACTCCCATTCTAAAAAGGGCCCATATTGAGTACCTTATAGGAATTATAGATGGCTAATAAACATAAGGAATGATTCTGTACTTCAATATAGTTAAGTAAAAGGCAATTATTGCTATAAGTTGCCTTGGAAGTTGTTAAAGGTCAGATTGCCAAATAAACAAGAGCACCTTTTTGATGAGCTATCTTAACACAGTGTATAATTACACAGCGGTGTATTTCTTGATATATAAATAATTCCATTTCAGATATTTTGATATTTACAGAAATACCAAAAATAGATGTTGCCCAGCCAGCCTAGAACTGCCCACTGGGGCAGAATTATTGCGAGTTTCCAAGGGGAAGATGATTAAGATGACAGGGTTTTGTGAATAGTAAAGTCCTGTGTGGGAACAAGGTATCAGCAAAGATTATTTTTTGAGGCTTTGGATTTGCTTTTTCTATCCCATCTGGTTCAATATGCTTTTTCAGGCTGGACCCTGAATAATCAGCTAATGTCTCTGGCATCTCCTGGAGAGGGGTGGGATATGGTGGATTCCTGAAAAGGGCTAGAGCTCATTGACAGTGGCCTAGAGCATTCTCCAGTTGCTTTCTTTTGCTTCCACAAAGCAGGAGAAGCATGTTCTGTCTTATTAGATTTCAGAGACATGAACACAGTACAATATTCCTGATTCAAAACTGTCAGCTAAAAAGAGGGGACTGAAATTTTGGGTTAGTAGTTTGAAAACATATTAAGTGAAAGGGAAGAAAGTAGTTGCAAGACCTAAAGACAGATTCTGTGATCAGAAAGATCTCTGTATTTCTCACCCATTATGGTTAAAAAATGGATGGATTATGCCTCCTGGTATTCTAAATGAGAAAATCATTAACACGACTGGTATGCATGGAGGCAGCTCTTTCAGCCATGTAAAGAGAAAGGGGCAGAAACAGAAGGTGGAAAGAACTACCTACATTTACATTTGGATGAAAAGTGATTTAAGACCTTGATATATACATTGGCAAAGAAAATGAATGAAAATTTACACAAGAAGAAAGTTAAATAATGAACACACTAGAAAGTGTTCCTCTTGTCTTATGTAGCCCACACAATGGTGGGTATGAAATGGTTAAACTGTGAGCTCCTAGACTACACAAAGACAATTGGGTTATTTAATTATGTTTCTCAAAAAATTGCCTCTGGTATCCACATTTCTTCCCAATTCAGGTCCATCTGAGAGTTACCTTATCTACTCTCTTCCTTTGGAGCTGGGATTGTTCTTTCCAGCAACTCTCAGTGCTTGGAAAACAGTTTGTCACTTAGAGCTCTCTTTCCATTGCAAATGAACTGCAATAATAACAGCTTTCATTTGTGGGGCATATATCATGTACCAGGTGTTTTTCTAGGTATTCCGATGTTAATTAGCTTAATCTTTATCAACACCCTATGACATGTCTTCTCATCCTCCTTATTCTACAGATAAGTAAACTGAGGCAGTTTGCCCAAGGTTATAGTGCTGGGAAGTACCTGATCGGGGATTTAAAACCAGCCAGCCTCCTCTAGACCCCAAACTATACCTCTCCATCTTCAACCTCTTTACCCTTTTATGAAAGACTCTTTATTTTTTCTTATGTTAACTTAGCTCTCCACAGTCTCTGCAGGATACCTATTTTGTGGAGTTACTAGGTATCCCCCCAGAGCAATGATATGGTGGTGAAGTAAAGATGAAAAATCTACGGTAAAATATGCTTCTGCTGTGCAGTATTGCTCTTTGTGCAATATTTCTCAAATGTATATAATCATGAAACCTTTATTTGACATTATCTGGTTGTTCATCTATAACATCTGGGCAAGCTACTATTGTGCAGGTCACAACTGGGGAGCATCACTTCACCTAAATGATAGCTGGACCTGAGTGTTCTCCCAGACTTCACATCTCATGGGGACCCAAACATGGGAGAAGTTCTCCCAGCTGCTTCCCGACTATTACTCTTTCATCTTTGTGGGCATAAGATCCCTCTTCCTTTGAGGCTGATGACACTCATTTATGCCACTCTTTTCTACTTCTCATTGCCTTTAATTGTTTAACTCCTGGCTCCTTCCTCTTCCACACTGAAGCCTTTGGCAATCGTGTAGCTATTTTTGTCTCCGCCCCAGTTCATTCAGTTACTATGGGCAGCATCTATGTAGATGAGTCACCTAACAGCCAGACCTCCAAGCTCCTTTTTCTCTGTGACTCCCATGATCCTTACACTTACTCCCCTTCAACCACCTACATCCCTGGTTATTGCCAGGAATCCTACACCTAAAGAATGTAAATTTCCGTATCCCACAATGACCTAAATTTCCCTCCTTTCAGCCTTCTCACTTCCTTACAATGCTTCTGATTTTTAACCACATCAAGACTGCTATACTTTCAAAATTCCCTTTGCCACATGGCCCGCCATGCCCTTTCCAATACTTTCCTTTCTTCTTCATTCAGTCTAAATCCCATGGCATGCGACTTCAACAACTTTATTGGGGTATCCTCAAATTTCTCACCCACTTACAGTAATCTTTTGCTAGACCTGTCCAGTTCTACTTGGTTATTCTTTCATTCCTGCTACCAAAGGTCTTTTCTTAGAAGTATGAAGGGATATTATATTTATTATTGTCTCTGTCCAACCGGTGATACTCTTGTACTTCCTATTCCAGTCTACACAATAATAGTAGTTTGTACTTCTCTTTCCCTCATTTTTCCCGCTTAATTTTTTTGCGGGCTACCAGGAAACAGCCTTCAATATTAGTTGTACCTTCAGATGAATTTAGTTCCAGAAGTTCATGTATGTAATACATTTCCTGCTGTAATCAGCTTATCACAGATTAGCATTCTCTAGCTTTCTAGCATCTTCAGTGGGCTTCGTATTTTCCATATCATTTTGCATTACTGTTGTCAATGGATCCAGCTCATCCTTTTCACAAACATCCATATTGCAGAACAATTTTTTGTTCTTCTTAACACCTTTTGTAGCAAGCCAATTTAGGCCAAATTAGATTTCCCCTGATTTAATTAAAATTCCTGCTGTTCAGGAGACATTTTGTGACGTGCAGCCAGCATGAACCAGCAGAAATCCAGTTGTGTGTGTGTGTGTGTGTGTGTGTGTGTGTGTGTATTTAAAAGGTGCTTTCATGGTTTGTACCTTCTGGGTGCTAGACTCTTGACCTAGCAAAAATCACAGTGACTTCCTAGGCTTGATATCTGTGTATAGTAGTATCTTGATAGGTTCTTTACTCCAGGATTTTTAAAAGATGATAAAAGGATTAGTTGAGCAAGGCTAACCCTTTACTGTGGAAAGAGATCCAATACAGGTGATTAGACAGAAATGCTTACAATAGCAACAAATACAATGATGCTCTTGTATCAATATCCAGGTCCTTTTCTGAAAGGAACTAAATATAACCCAGATCCAGTCAAACCAGGAAAGCATCTTTTATAAGGCCTGGATTCTCTGCCTTTTTCTCCTTCCATTTGATTTCCAGGTGTATGCCCTATACTGCCTCGTCCCACTAATTTTTTTTCTCTGTCATTTTTTCTGGTTATTAATCACCGTTCACTGTAAAGCAATGCCTTTTTTTTTTTTTTTCTTGAGACAAGGGCTTGCTCTGTTACCCAGGCTGAAGTTCAGTGGCATGATCATAACTCACTGTAACCTTGAATTCCTGAGCTCAAGTGACTCTCCTGCGTCAGCCTACTAGGTAGCTGTGACTACAGGCAAGGGCCACCATACCTGGCTTTTTAAATTTTTATTTATTTTTATTTATTTTTTTGGTAGAGATAGGGTCTTACTATGTTTCTCAGGCTGGTCTCTAACTCCCGACCTCAAGCAGTCCTCTCACCTTGGCCTCTCAAAGTGCTGGGAATACAGGCATGAGCCACTGCACTCAGCTAAGCAGTCTTCATCAATTTATTTATTTATTTCAGTTTTGCTTGTCTTTGATATGCACTGTAAAATTGTAAGTGCCTATTCTTTGTTTGTTTGTTTTTCTAAGTCTGAAGAAGACTTTTTTTTTTGCTTCATGCTGTTGCCCTCTTTCTAACCTAAGTGCCAGATCCTATCTGAGTCCATTGTCGAGTAAGGCTGAGTAGGGTGAACATTTGTTCTTATTTGTTAGGTAGGAGAGCTCATTGAGGTATGATCTTGACATGGACCTCCATATTGCTCAGAGGCAAGAAAGATACTTGCTGAGTAAGTGCCTATAGCAGGCACTGTCAGGTTCCTATCTATACATCCTGCTTGCCAGTGTATGCATCTCTGTGCCTGGGACCTTTTCCATTCTTCTTCCAAGTGCACCTATGGGAGGAAGAAGCAAGCCTGAAGTACTGGGAGATTAGCAATCCCTAAGCAACCTTGAATCAATGACACTTGTATGGCTGTATACATACCTCAGGTCCCTCACTTCTTGAGTGAGATATTTGTGAAGAGTGGGTTTTGCATTATTTCCTAGAGTTTCCCCTGGGATGAAGCTCTAGCCACCCACCAGGGTAACTGGCTAAATAGCACACCCTTTATCAACTGCTTTCTCTTCCTTGTATGATTTCCCCTGGTCCCCTACTGGGGTTCCCAGCACATTCCAAATAAATGTCTTACTCAAATTCTTGTCTCTAGTTCTGTTTCTGAGAAGACCTAAATTAAAATAAACATTACACATTGCTCCAGCAGCAGTAACTCAGGGGTATTCCATTCAACTATTTAACATACTCTATTGTGAACTATATTAGCTGAGGACTTTGAGTTTCATTTTAAACACCTAAAAAGACACCAAAAATTTGAGTGCTCTGTAAAGTAACCTAAGACTAATTATACCTAAGGAAGGGTTATATTTCTTTAGGGATTTCAAGGCCTGCCAACTTCTGTTAAGTGGGGGTTTCAGACCGTAAAATGCAAAATTATTCTTGGGATCACCAATTGTGAGCTGAGGAAGAAAAAGGGAGCCAAAGATTGTTTCTAATGATCCTGAAATTATTAGAGGATAGTAGCAGTGTGAAATTTTGAAATCTGGTCAATTAATGCATTGTAGCTTTAAAACGATTGTATTAAATTCTGAGAAGTCTAAACGTAAATGTTTTCAGTATGATTAGAGCAGCTGCTATAGTGACCTAGAGGAATGTATTCAAATGTTTATTGCTAATAAAGAATATATGTAAACATAGGATATTCATACATTCGTTCACTAATTCATTCTGTCAAGTATATTTTTAGGCTGTTGAAGTTCTCTATGGAAATTTTCAAGTCAGTCGTTGTGTTGTTCAACTCCAGAATTTCTGTTTGGTTCTTTTTTATGGTTTCTATCTCTTTGTTAAACTTCGTATTTTATTTACATATTTTTCTCCAACTTCATGTAGGTGCATATCTGCATTCTCTATAGCTCACTGAGCTTCAAGCTGATCAAATTTAATTCTTGGTTTGGTATTCTCCATTTCTTTAGGGTTAGTTACCAGTGCTTTATTTTGTTTTTTTGGTGGTGGCATGTTTCCCTGACTATTTGTAATTCTTATGGCCTTGTATTGGTATCTCTGTGTTTGAAGGAGTTGGAACCTCTTCCAATCTTTATAGACTAGTTTTGGCAGGGAAAGCTCTTCACCACCAGCCAGCCTATCCAGAGACTCTGGGTGGGCTGGCTGGCAGGGTGGGGTGGGCTTGCTGCTATGTTTCTTAAGGTGAGCTGGCTTAGTCCCCAAGTCCATAGGGGTGGCATAGAGCCCAGAGACTCAGGATCAATGGTGATGGGTTTCACTGGAGTGGGCCTAGAGCCTTGGTCCATGGGTGCCATTTTGGCATTTGATGATTCCAAGGCTGGTCTGTGCTGGAATAGTTTTGGAGTTTGGGTCTGCAGAGGCTGATCTGGAAGCTAGACATCTGAGGGCCAGTCTGTTGTCTGGGTCCATGGGGTTGGCTTGGGGGGTCTAGGTCAGTAGGGGCTGGCCTGGCAACAGGGTGGGTCTGGAGCCTGGCACTGTGATGGCTTGCCTGGTGCTAGAGTGGGCTTGCAGTCTGGGTTGATGGGGGCCAGCCTAATGCCTGGGTCTACAGGGATTGTCGTGGAGCTTCGGGCCTCAGGGGCCAGGTTGGTCCTGGGGTGGGCCTGAAGCCTGGTTCGCCATGGTCAGTTTGGTGCCATGAGTCACTGGGGCAGGCCTGGTGCTGGGGTCCACAGTGAAGTTGGGTGCTCACTTTGTTCTCCTTCCCCTATTTGGAGGGCATCTCTCCATGCTGTGCTGTGTGGGCTTGGGGAAGGGAAGAGGTAAAGTGGGTAATATGAAATTGTCCGTCCTATCATCTTCAATGTTTTTCTTATTTCTGTGCTACACTTGGATGATGTAATCTCTCACCTGGATTCCTTAGCTCTTGTGAAGTTGCTTTTGTGCATGCATGGTTGCTTAAATTAATGGTTCTGCAATAGGATAAGCATTAGAAACTCCTATCCTGCCATCTTGCTAGGATCACTCTCTAGACCCATTCTAGCTGATATTATTTCTCTATGTAATTGCCTATTCGTTTTATGTCTCCCACACTAGGATGTAATCTCCATGTGGGTGGTTTAGGGCTTTGTCTTTTTCATTGCTCTATCTTTAGCACCTCACGTAGTGCCCGATACCATTCAGTATCCAGTTGTTGAATGAATCAATGAATAAAACCCAAGTTCTTCTCAAATCCAAAGATGTAGAACAGATTGAATGGACCTGAAAATTCTGACAGAACTGTTGTAATTTCATGACTGTTCTGCCTAGGATTAAGCTAGCTTTAGACTGTTACGTTCATAAAAAGTCACTAAAAATTTCCATAATAAACCCATTTTTCATGGACACGTGTCCTTTGCTTGGTCTTGTGGGCTAGATACAATAAGCATAATTAAAGCAATACATAAAAGTGCCACTAGCCACATGGGACCCAGAATTCAACTCCCAAGGACATTCCATGGTTTCTGACCCCTGTTTTTACTAAATACACACTTTAAATAGGGGAAGGAAAGTGCACATAAATAATAACTGGATATAAGTCCACTGTCTGCTGTCCTCCATAATTCAAGGCCACAGCTTTTCTGAGGTGGCCTTTTTGCTCCATGAACCTGAAGATGATGCTCACACTGTTGTTTCTAGAGACCAGAGCTGCTTCAATGTTTCTCTTTTGTGTGGTCCACTTATAGCCAAAGAACTGTTTCATCTCCTGAATGCTGGTGTTCTCCATGGAGCTCTCACATTTCTGCACATCTTGTGAGCAGGGGTATTGGAATCCTTTTCTGAATTGTCTTTTTGAGTAAGTTTGTATAGCAAAGAGCCTTGGAAGATATAGATAATGTCTCCCTTTAGGGCAAAGATTGGGCAGGTTTGTCCAATCTTTATAATAGATGGGATTTCTTAAACTCATGGCTCCTTCTCTATAATGCAATCCACTGTGCAGGTGTTATCTGGTCCTCTTCACATCTCTCTGTGGGAATTGAGGCTTAGGAAGCTGGCACAAACAATGGTGATATTTCAGCTATCGCTGTGGCTGTATTGTCCTTGTTTGTGACCCAGGAGCCTTGTATCTTCTGCCAGCTTCCATAAAACTTTGGCAGGTTAAGTTGTTAACTTGCAATGAGTGTAAAATATCAGACCTTTATAGTCTTGGCAATTGGAATTTGGTCATTTCTTGTTGATTGGGCAGGATACATATGATAAAAATATAAAGCTGGTGATATCTATGAGGAAATGTCTCAAAACTACATCTCATGAGGAGCAGTTGAAGGAACCCAAAGAATTTATCCTAAACAACAACAGCCCAAGAGAGAACATGAGTACAGCCTTCTTGCCTTTGAAGAGTGACATGAAAGAAAAGAATGCTTTTTGGGCTGCTACGGAGGCCAAAGTCCAAGCCAATATGTGGAAGACATATGGAAGCAGATTTCAGCCAACTGGCAAGGAGCTATACACCTCACCTGCAAAGAGCTGCAACTAATGCACAGAAATGGGCTGGATCTTATAATAAGATAGAAATTGTTTAGTTCAAACTTTAATTAGAGAACAAAATGGGTTCCCTGGATGGGTCTTGTGCTCAAGGATATGGAAGGTGCTAAACCACATCAGAGAGCCCACTCTTCCACTAGATGAGAGATTATTTCAGATAATATCTTAGACTTTTTTAGAACAATCTCAGATTCTAGACATTTTTGGTTATCATCTTGCTGATAATTCCCTTCTAAACCATAGGTTCCGGGAGGTTAGAATGCAGATTTTGGTGTAAACTTGCCTGAAACTCTAAGCTACTATCTATACTCCTTTCCACAGCATTCAGCTGACTTCTTATAAAAGCAGAATTCTAGTCTAGAGAACACCCAGAACCATATATGAGAAGCTTTAGGAAGATGTCAAGTTATACTGACTACTTCACACAGTTACTCAGCATCTACTTTGTACTAGACCCTGTGCTGAGTAAGGAGAATTTGGGAAAAAGTGACATCAAGTTGGGAACACAGATAAGCAATTCCACACATAGAGCACATCTTTCTTAGTGCTGGGACAGATGTATACCCAGAGTTCTGTAGGAGCAAAGATGGGAACCACACGTAGAGTAGGCATAGAAAGAGAGTGAGGTGACACTTCCCAGAGGAACTGAGCAATTTTAGAAGTTTAGGTTAGGGTGTAACAGAGATGGGAAACAACCTGGTGTCCAAGGAACTGTGAATAGTATAATCTGTCTTAAGCAAAGGTTGCATATGGAAGAATGAAAGGGCTGGGAATTTAAGCAACAGCCATATCATAAAAGCTCTTGTGAGACAGAAATTAGTAGAATTTCCTTTTGCAAAGATGACTTCAGCTGCATGAGCAGGGTAGACTGGAGAGAGAATGACTGAGGAGCAGGAGATCAGTCAGGAAGTGGCTGCAGTAATCCAGGATGTTGAAGGCTGAACAAGTGTGATGAGTGTATACTCTGAATTATGGGCAGAAAAGTATTCTGGATTTGCCTTAGAAACCCTTTATGTGCCAAGGCTAATTTCAGAGCTCTGAATCTTGGACATTGTAGCCTGTGTAGGCAAAGGACTCATGACCAAATGTGCAAGGGCTGATCCCATTGATGCAGATATCTTGGCACCAGGTCAGCTGGGCTTGGAGGACATGGGCCATCCCTCCTATCTTTATTGGTCTGGGCTTTTCCAGTTCTTCTGAAAGGCATTATGGGTGCTGGGTGCATCCTCCAGTGTCTATGGCAATCCTTTAAAGATAGGTGCTGAAATATTTCTGAAAGGGAAAGGGCTTGGTTGCTAAGAAACCAATGGCCGCTATTAACCACACCTACCAGGCATCTCTAGATGAAGTCTTTTATCTTTAGAAAGGAATTTCTATTCCTCCCTTCAACTCCCACTCCCTACGTACTTAATTTCCTTTTGGGGTGCAACAGCCATCTGGCCTGCTAACAAAGGTTTTCTAATTGATTATGCAAAGTGTTCATGGTTAAAACTTGGCTAGATGTGAGTCTTTCTTTTCTTCACCCCTCCTTTGAAAGCAGAAGAAAGCTGGGCAGGTTTTTTTCTCTCTTTCTTCAGGACTAAGAACAAATAACACAGTGACAATACCTTTTAGAGTTCTTACATCCATTTCTTTCTTCTAATTGATTTTTATTGATGAATATCCCCAACCTCAGACAAAGAGCTGGCTAGACAGAGGCAGATCAGAGGAGGAAATTTCCCCCCAGTAGGTCATACTCAGACTGGGGAGAGATGATGACAGGAGGAAGTATGAGCAGTAGGGATCAGGATGTGCTACCCTCTTAAAGCAGTGGCCCAGAGCCTGGCACAACAGCCCTGTGCCCAGTTCTTAGAGCATGCTCAAAATGGATTCATAGCAGAAAACGAATCTGTTGAATCAGAATTCTCAATGCCCAGTCTTCCTCTGTACCCATCATAGGTTCCTAACAAAATGAACAAATAGTCAAAGCAATTTAATCCCAGCCCAGTGACATGAATCCAGGAGAATCAAAAAAAAGCGTAGGAGCATAGCTGGGTGCAGGGAGGACCTTGGGGAGGCCCCTAATAGAGCTCTCACCCCAGGCATAGTAACCAGGAAGTCAACTACATGTTGAAAATTGTTATAGTCTGAATTGTAACCTCCTCCCTCACATTCATATGTTGAGGCTCCCCAACTCTCAGTGCCTCAGAATGTGACTATTTTTGGAGAGAAGGTTTTAAAGAGATGACTAGGTTAAGATGAGGCTGTTAGGGTGGGATCCTTAATAAAATAAGACTCCAGGATATGAGCCCAGAGGAAAGGCCATCTGAGGACATGGCAAGAAGTCACTCATCTACAAGCCAAGAACAGAGGCTGCAGGAGAAACCAACTTGCTGGCCTCGTGATCTTGAAATTCCAGGCTCCAGAAGTGTTAGCCAATACATTTCTGTTCTTTCAGCCAGCCAGTCTGTGGTATTTTGTTATGGCAGCCCTAGCAACTTATTTAAGAATATTTACACAGACCATCCAAACCTGGAGAGAAGCAAACTTAATCTTATCTTTTTCTGCTTATAATTGAAACAGTGAGAAAAGCAGCAAGGGAGAGTCTAATGACACACGGAAGGCAAAGAGGTCCCAAAGAGCAATGTGCTCTGATGCAGTGAGGGCTCCGAGGCTCCATGCTAAATCAAAGCAATGAAGCCAGAGGCATTCCTCTCCCTGCAGGAATAGCTTAATTCCCTCAGCCCTCCAAGTGTCACTTAACACAGTGTCAGAAAACAGAGTAGCCACCAGGAATCCCAAGGGTGTCACATCTAGTAGAAGCTTGCACTTTGGTCAACTGAGCATCCCTGACCATCTCCTCCAAGCATCCACACCAAAAGGAACACACAGTAGCTATCCTCAAAGATGCAGTTTGAGGAAGAAACGAATAGTCTTAAAAGTCACATAGGAACAAAGAGAAGTACTGTTAAGGACTAGTCAGTAAAAGCAAGATGAAAAAAAAGAAAATAATAAAAAAAAGAGTATGTCAACTATAGAAATAAACTACAAGAAAAAGTAAAGGAAAAGAAACATTTATCCAAAATATAGACAGAGAATCCAGTCTAGAAGAAAACATAACCCAAGGAACCAAAGGCAATTCCCCACGTGTTTCTAGTTATTATGCAACTGGGTAAGAGTGTGAATTCAATAAAAACAAATGCTCAGAGAAGAGCTACTAAAGCAATAGAACATGATGCAGAGGGACACTGAAGCCCTAAGGAAGAAAAATGGTAGAATAACATGCTGTCAATACAGAACTAAAAAATAAAATTAAAAAAGTAAAAAAGGGAACAGACATCGCTGAAAATTTAATTACTGAAAATATGAAAAGGCTTGAAAAGAGCACCAATGAAGATGAATCACCAAGAGCAAGAAAAGTAACTGGATAGATGCTGATAGGACAGAAAAAAAGGGGAAATCTAACATTTAGTTCATTTAGCAAATATTATAGAGTACGTACGTGTGACATCAGTGAGTTTACACTCAACAAGCATAAACAGGCCAGCATGTCACATGGTCATAAGCGCCAACGGGAAACATGAAGCAAAGAAAAGTTGGAGAGGACAAGGGTGGGGCTGTGGCTATTTTATACAGGATGTTCAGAGAAGGCCTCATGGAGCAACTCTAGAGATGAGACCTGAATGAAGTGAGGGAGCCAGTCTGAAGGTATTTAGGGAAAGTGAGTTACAGGAAAAAGGAACACAAACGTAAAGGCCTGGATGAGAACATGCCTGATACATTTGGGAGCTTCATGGGGGCCATTGAGAAGGGAACAGAGAATGAGGAAGGTGCTAGGAAATGAGGTCAGAGAAGTGGAAGGAACCACATGTGCATTGCCTTGCAGGCCATGGTGGGGATTGGGTATGAATTCCATAGAATGCTTTGAAAAGGACAAGGAAAAGGAAAAGAACAGCGTCACTGTGGATGAATTGTTGAGATGAGACTATATGAAGTGAAGGAGTGTGCATAGAGACCAGTTTGGAGATTATTGCAGTAAATGAAGTGAGAGATGATGGTGGGATAGAGTGGGGCAAAGGGGAGGTAGGTGAGAAGGAGTTAAATTCTGGATCTATTGAAGGGAGAGATCATAGGATTTGTAGGATCAGATATGGACTCTGAAAGAAGGGAAGGAACCAAGGGTAACTGCAAAGGTTTTGGCCTTAGAATTTGGAAGGATAAGTCCCCATTTATGAGACTGGGGAGATTGTGGTAGTAGCAGGTTTGCGATGGGAACGGAAATCTGGATTTGGGTGTGTTAAATTTGTACTTAATTCAAGTAAAGATATGAGAGTTGATTAGATGTACAATTTCAGAATTTTGAAAAAAGCTCTGGATCAAAGATACAAATTTGTGAGTTAGTGTATAATTGAAGTCTTTGAAGTAGAGAACCCAACAAATAGAACAGAAAAATTATTCAAAGATATAATGAAATAAAAAATAATGACTCTGCAGATTAACAGAACTAACTCTGCTTCAAAACAGTTCGATGGAGAGCCCCTAAGCAAAGAGAGCACACGGTGTGGAGACGTAGCCTGGTTTAGTTGCTGAACTTCCAGGAAAAATAATGAGCTCTTCAGGCATCCTGGAAGAATAAGTCACAGAAGCAGGAGACAAGAAGACTGACCACAGCGTTATTCAATAGTCGAAGGTAACAGACTAATGTCTACATTTTTTGGAGGAAATTGTGATTCAGTAATGCCAGTTATAACCAAGATGTTCTTCAAGAATAGGAAAACAGGCAGATATTCTTAAATAACTCATATAACTCAGGAAATATTGCACCCTTGAGCTCTTACTGGGAAAAAATTACTTAAAAATGAAATCAGTTCACCTAAGAGATGAGTCAGAGCATAGCACCGAGGAATGGAGGATGTGGTAACAGTGAGCATTGAATCTGTTTAAATATAGACCTAATCCTAAACAATTGTGAGAATTATTGCTACAAAGCAGAATGCAAATACTGCAGTCCTGACAGTGTAAAAGAAAATCAGGAGGTGGTGGGAGAAGACGTGAGAGTGCTAATGGCTTCATCGCTCATAGTAGTCAGTCCATGCTGTGTAAAATGGAAACTTATTAGTTTAAAAACATCTAATGTCTTTAATGATCATCATCATAATTTTATTAGTATGTTTAAGTATCTATTATAGTAAAGAAACATTTTACGATTAGCAATTCCTTCCATTTCATTTTAATTTTTTCTTGTTTTGGTAAATTCAAATAAAATTAAACACTCAATAAAAACTGCTTATAGCATGATTCTATTTTTAGAAAAGTATCCATCAATCTATTATTTATCTGTATTTATATATAGAAAAACATGTGGAGCAATATTTATCTAGAATATTGATGGTCAGTTTTGGGTGAAATCATTTGAAGTGATTTTTAATTCGTTGGGGTTTTTGGGTGTATGCTTTTCTGCATTGCTTGAGTTCACAATAAGTGTACATTTTATTTACAAAAATAATATTTTATATTTATAGATTTTTAAAAGTAACCGCGAGAGATTTCCTGTAGGTAGCTCCTAGGAGTAAGAAAAAGCATTATTGTAGAGTTGGTCTGTGAGGAAGACTTCTTGGAAGAGGGGCCTTAAAGACAGCATTTCCCATTGGAAAATACCTAGATGGGCCTAAGGAAATGAAAACTATATGAAGCTGTAGAATTGCATAGGGAAGACCTGGGCAAATATGTTTTTATTCAAGAAGTAAAGAAAGTCTCCTTATGTTTATCACCATTATATGCCACAATATAAGTAATTGTCTCTTGCAAGATAAAGGCTTTTATCCCCGTATGTAGTAAACGGTTAATTTAGCAGATTTGGTGGATTCAAACCCTGCACATTCTGACTGGCCCTTGACTGACTCCTGAGAGGTAACCTCTGCACCGTTGGAATATACTGCCTAGTAAGAGTGTATTTGTATGAGTGAAGCTTTAGCCCCGTACCAGATAGTTTAGGTCGCTTATGCTAATGATGTGATTTAAAGTGGACACTGGTTTTTGTTCACCTTAGATTTAGCTTGCATCAGTTTGACCTGTGGGGGTGCTGAAGACTGAGTAGTTAAGGTCAGTTACGTAGGCACTCCATGCTGACATGATTGACCCCAAATAAAAGCCCTGGACACTGAGGCATGGCTGAGCTTCTGCAGTTTTGGCAATGCTTTGTGTGTGTTGTCACACATCATTTCTGGGAGAACTAAGTGCTGTCTGTATGATTCCATTGGGAGAGGACAATAGGAACCTTTTACTTGTCTCTTCAGGACTCTTCCCTATGCACCTTCTCCTTTGGTGATTTTCATCTGTATCCTTTCAGTGTAAGGAACTATAACTATGAGTATAAAAGTTTTTTCTGAATTTTCTGAGTCCTTCTAGTGAATCATTAAACCTTAAAGTGGTCTTAAAGACCTCCCACAGAACTTGCTTTACATAAGAACTAAAGCTCAGAGGATTTATGTGACTAGCTTATGATCACACAACCAGTAAACAGAAGAACCAGGATTGAAACCTAAGTCTTCCTGGCTATACAGCCTCACTTTTATCTCTGCAACAGAGGTTTTCAATCTATTTTTTTCTTTTTAGCAGCATAATGCTTTGGGGTACATATACAAGAAAATGTAACACGATTCCCAATACACAAATCAAGAATAGAACAATACTGTATTCTTGTTGAAGTGTGGGTGGATGGTGGCCACATGTCATTTGGCCCACCTCCTATCCCTGAAATGGAACGCATTAACTTCATTAGAATCCCCTGGAAAAACGGATGTTGGGAAATGCACCCTGGATTGTGTCATTTAAAAACACTAGAGTGAAACTGTTTTCTCAGGACCAGTCCTCGCCCTCCAAGATGTTGTTTTGTGGAAGCTAAATGGAGCCTGGGCTATATGGAGTCTGTAATTCCAAACTGGTCTATTGATACATCCAAAAGTGACTTAACAGCCTCTGAAGCTTCATCATGCCAAGCTAGATTTTTGGAAACAAGGCTGGGAACCCAGTCCAGGCCCATTTGCTACCTGTAGATCATCCTCCCTCATCAGCCTTTTCTTTCTCACCCCTCATGGCCATCTTGGGCTTCATGTGATCCTGGAAGTTGCTCCTGACCCCTCAAGTCATAGCTCAGTGAACCCTCTGCTTAGGATGATGAACCGTTCTAGTTTGCCTGAGGCTGCCTCAGTTTACCACCGCAAGCTCCATGCTCCAGGAAACTGCTCACTCTCACATAAACAGGAAGTTGTTGTTGTTTTCCCCCACATCGGTCTTCTGTAGCAGTGCCCTTCAAATTTGAATGTGAACACGAGTCACAAAGGATCTTGAAATTCAGACTTTGATTCGGTAGGTACAGTGAGGCCTGAGATTTTGCATTTTTAACAAGCTCCCAGGTGTGGTTGCTGCTATGGTCCTGCTGGTGTCAGGACCACACTTTGAGTGACAAGGGATAGGGGCACACTGCCTTTTCTGTCTCTGTGATCATTGCACTGGATTGTAATTTACTGTGTGTTGATTTCTCCCACTAACCTGTGAGTTCCCCAAAGAAAGGAACTGCATGGAAGCTCCTGTATTCCCAATACTAATAGGATGCCCCACACGAAGTAGGTGTTCAAAATATTCCCTTTGAGTGAGAAGAAAAGAGAGTAGAATTGTTTAAGAGGGGCCCAGGTTTGTGCTTGAGGACCAGCCAGAACCAGTAACTAAAAACCAGTTGACTAAATACTTCTGTGTGGAATGAGTAAGGAAATCTATGGCAGGCTTGGGGTAAGGATTTTGAGTCTAGTTTGATGTTACTCCTGTAAAGAGACCACTGGCAGGTGTGACCAGAGGTAGCACATGGGTCTGAAATGGAATCCATTAACCTCATTAAATCTTCTGGACAAGCAGATGTTGAGAAATGCACCCTGGATTATTTCATTTAAAAACACTCCACGATGCTGCTCGGTGGAAGCCAAAGGGAGCCTGGACTATTTAGATTCTATAATTCCAAACGGGCCTATTGATAAATCCAGTATTGACTTGATTTGTGTTAGGTAGAATCAACAATGCCCCAGTGAGATGACCTGTTCAACAGAGGAGGGGAAGTTACACAACTTACCCAAGAACAGTGACAGCAGGCTGCAAAGAGCTGAATATCATTGTATGATTCCTAATTAGAGCTCTTTCAACTACAACATACCAAATCCCAGAGTAAGAAACAAAATAAACCATTGTGTGCCAGGCAGGGGGAATGTAGTTTTGTCCCCGATTGCAGCATTCTCAGAGTATCTGGCTAATAGCATTGTTCCCCTCACAACAGAACCATCAAAGATTGAAAAAAATTCAACTTCACCAACTCCTAAAAGAAATGGTCATTTGGCCAGTGGCCTCTGAATTGAGCTGAGTGAATCTGCACTAGGCATTGCCTGGAGCCAGCAGGACTGCTGCCTGACATAATTCTTCATTTACTCAAGTTATAAAGGGGAAAGCAAGTTGCTTCTTATCTCGGAATCCCCCTTATTTGAAGGATTTTGGCTAGACCTTGATGGTAATTAAATTGTTTTTAGGGCATAATGCATAATATGTAATATTTGCTTTCTAATGACCACCAGATGGTTTTTCAGCACTAATGAGGGGTGTGTAATGATTCCCAGATTCCTCATAGAAGCTGTAGAAGTCACATGCTGTCAACCAAATGGATTCTCTGGGCAGAGTTAGAACTCTCCAGGGCTGGTCACCAAGCCTGGACTTAGGCAGCATTAGGACAGGGATTTTCCATACTTGTTGGTATTCACTGTTGGCTCTTGGCCATGAGGGCATGCTTAGGGGACATCAACCTTGGACATCAGGACATAGTAGGTACTACATGGCACTTGCTTGTCGAATTCATCAAAGGATGTCATAGTTGGGATAGATTTCATAGTATAGGTTTGCCCACTTTTAATAAGTGTCAAATCTCCTTTTATTTTTTAAAAATTACTTTCCTTTTTTAACTTTTATTATGAGTTATAGCTCTGCAGAAAAATTAAAAGTCATAGATTATCAAAAAGAACAAAGAATGAAAGGAAAGAAGCAAAGAAATAATGAAGAGAAGAGTAGAAAGAAGAATTTTTAAAAGGGGGAAAAAGACATTTATAGACTTACTGTATCTAGATCAATTTACCTAAATCTGGTTTGGCTAAAACAAGTTTGTCTGTGAATCATTTGCCAATTTACATGTGTCTAAAATTAAATCCTCTTTTGCATCTTTTGGATCTTACTCTTTGTCCTTGCATCTTTTTGGCATGTAAGTATTCCTAACAAAAAGGCACTTCTAACTTAAAAGCAATTCTAACTTATTTTTCTATATCAAATTAGGATTTGTCAAAATTGGAATGTTTTATAAATAATGAGACACATTCAAAAGAGGGATGATCTTAGCAAATTATTAGCAGATATTTGGAGAACTGATCTTTAGGAAACTGGTTTTAGGTAAAGTGGCTGTTATTATACCCATTACCTATCTTTGACAAATCTCCGTAGTTGGTCTCTGTCTAGTCTTTTTGACATAAGTCTATTCATGTCAGTATAGACATAGGACAATATCAGCACATGCACATATACACACTAGTATATATATACATATATATGTAAACACACACACATACATATACATACATCACACACCCATATACCTGTGTGTATATATACATATAAAACATATTTATGTACATATATATACACACATATATGTATGTTTCATTAGGTACAGAATATTAAATATGCCTTCCATGTATATTATATAAAATAACATGTTAATTTAAAAACTACTCAATTAACAGAAACAATATATCACTAGAAATTCTATAACATCAAATACCTAAATAGTATTTGATTCCACTGATAGGTCATTGTTGGATATTGTAATTATTCCCAATGTTCTGCTATTACAAACAGCATGCTCCATGGCTTTCTTTCCTTTTTGCTCCTAGCAATGTATCTCAAACATCTTTCATGATAGTATGTATAGATGATTCTTCTGGACAGTTACATCATTTTTTCACAAAATGGAAGTGCCGTAATCTTTCAAAACTGCTCCACAGTCTTTGGGGCTAACCTTGTATGTGCATATATAGTATTTTCTCAGATTAAATTCCTAGAGGTTGTATGCAAACTTTTTTTTTTTTTTTTTTTTTTTTTTTTTTTTTTTTTTTTTTTTTTTT
>NW_016107442.1:4538809-4540736 GCF_001604975.1 Cebus imitator
AGGCAATTCTCCTGCCTCAGCCTCCTGAGTAGCTGGGACTACAGGCACGCACCACCATGCCCAGCTAATTTTTGTAGTTTTAGTAGAGACGGGGGTTTCACCGTGTTGACCAGGATGGTCTCGATCTCTTGACCTCGTGATCCACCCGCCTCGGCCTCCCAAAGTGCTGGGATTACAGGCTTGAGCCACCGCGCTCTGCCGTATGCAAACTTTTAAAGCTTTCAGTAGAATCGATCCAAGATGGCTGTTTAGGAACAGCTCAGGATTGCAGCTCCCAGTGAAAGCGCAGAGGGTGAGGGGACGCCGCATTTTTATTGCCCACAGACTAGGAAATTCCCAGGCGGAGGAGCTCCACAGGTCACCAGCGCGGCTGTTTTGGCCAGTGCGGCTTTGCTGGCCGGAGCCGCTGCTTTGCCCTGTGCAGCTGCTTTGCTGGTGCCCCAGAGCAGCGATTCTCCATACAAAATACACTGGTCCAGGTGCCTCTTTGGCTGGTGATTGGAGCCATGGGAAGTCGCCCATTTATCTGTTTAAAAAGGGGACTGAGCAGGGAACCAGGACAGTAGATTCCAGGGCAAAAAAACCGCCACGAATCTCAGTGCCGCTGTTTAAGCCAGCACAGTGACTTGCCGCAGGGGAAAACATTCAGACCCGGTGCCTCTTCAACAGGCAACTGGAGCACCAACTTAAAAAAAAAAAAAGGCTCTGAGGCAGGGAGCCAGGCGATCAGGCTCAGCTGGTCCCACCCCCACGAAAGAACAGCAATCAGAAACTCTGGATTGAGAGTTTCACAGCAAGCACAGCTGAACCCGGGACAGCCCAGCTCTGTGGGGGTGGGGCGTCTGCCATTACCGAGGCAGCCCTCCACTACGGAGGTAGCCAGCCAATGCTGAGGCAGCCCGCTGTTGCCAAGGCAACCCACCACTGCAGAGAGACTTCACCTCAACAGAGGTGGACCACCATTGCCGAGGAAGTTCTAACTAAACCCATATAAACGGGACTGCAGGGAAGTTCACTCGGCAGCTGGGCAGAGCCCACAGCAGCTCAGCAAAGCCTCTACAGGCAGACAGTGACTAGGCTGCCTCCTTGCTGGGCAGGGCAGCTCTGAAGGAAAAAAAAAAGAAGGCAGCAGCATAACAGAAACTCATAAAGCCCTAAATCCCTGGGACAGAGCACCTGGGAACAAAAAGCAATTTATGAGTTCTGCTGCAGTAGACCTGAAGGTACCTGCCCAGCAGCTCTGAATGAACAACGGAGCTCACAGCTCAGCATTTGAGCTCCTATAAAAAAGAGACCATCTCCTCAAGCAGCTCCCTGACCCCTGTATATCCAAAGAGCCACTCATAAAGGAGAGATCAGATTGACACTTGGCGGGTATCCTTCTGGGACAAAGATAGCAGAAGAAGAAAACTGGTAACAACCCTTACTGTTTAGCAGCTGCTGCAGGTGATCCCCAGGCAAGCAGTGCCTGGAGTGGACCTCAGCAGACCTACAGGAGAGGGGCCAGGCTGTCAGAAGGAAAACCAAGAAACAGAAATAACCTCATCATCAACAAACAGAACATCCACTCAGAGACCCAATCTGAAAGCCAGCAACTACAAAGACAACAGGTGGATAAATCCATAAAGATGGGAAGAAACCAGTGCAAAAAGGACGAAAACACCTGACACTAGAACACCTCTTCTCCTAAAAGGGATCACAGCTTCTCACCAGCAAGGGAACAAGGTTGGATGGAGAACGAGTGTGATGAAATGACAGAATCAGATTTCAGAAGGTGGGTAGTAAGAAATTTCTGTGAACTAAAGAACATGTTCTAACCCAATGCAAAGAAACTAAGAACCTTGAAAAAAGATTTGACAAAATGCTAATGAGAATGGACAAAATAGAAAGGAATATAAGTGAATTGATGGAGCTGAAAAACACAACA
>NW_016107442.1:4544012-4567297 GCF_001604975.1 Cebus imitator
CCTATGCAACAATCTTGCATGTTCTTCACATGTACCCCAAAACCTAAAATGAAATAAAATAAATAAATGGGGGAAAAAAAAGCTTTCAGTACATAGATTTCCACATTTCCCTCCAGAAACATTGTGCCAATTTATAGGTCCACCAATGGGTTATGATCATGTCAATTTCCTTTCACTGAACTCAACTCGGGACTGTCCTTTCTTTCTTTTTCCTTTAATTACAAAAACAATAATGCTCATATTAAAAAAGAAAATTAAAAAAACAAACCAATAATGAAGAGTAATTTAGAGAAAAAAAGGATAAAATCTCCTTCTTTCACTGTATCTCTTCTCCTGATCTTCCCATTTAGTTTCTCTACCAAGAGGGACCTCTGTTAAAATTTGTTGAGCATCCTTCTAGAACAACTCTTATTCATTTATATTGCATGTACTTGCTCATAAATCGAACAGACTCTGTACACACACACACACACACACACACACACACACACACACACATATATACTATATTGCTCACTTTTCTTTTCTCACATGACAATATATCACAAACATCTTTCCACGACACTATGTACCAATTAGCAAATTGCAAAATTGAAACCCAGAGAGAATTGACTTGTCCAAGATCACCAAGAAAGTGATTATTTAGCCAGAACTAGATTCTAATTCTTCTGATACCTACAACAGTACAGTGCAGTGGTTAAAATCCCAGCTCTGCCACTTGTCATGTGGCCTTTAGTAACTTGTCTAAATCTCTGTCTTTCCCTCTTTGTGAAAAGGGGACAATAGAAACTTAGCATAGCTGGGAAGTTTAAATAGGTGATAGTCAGCCTTCCTATCTGTGGGTTCTGCATCTGTGGATTCAACTAACTGTGGCTCAAAAATATTCAGAAAAAAATTGTACAGTTTCAAAAAGCAAAACTTGAATTTGCTGTGCACTGATTACTACCTTGAATCCAAGTGAATGAAGTGATGCGTTGGCATTGTATTAGGTATTATCAGTAATCTACAGATGCTTTAAGGATGTGCATAGGTTATATGCAAACAAGATGCCATTTTATATAAGCAACTTCAGCGTCTGCAGAGTTTGGTATCTGAGGGGGTTCCCGACATGCACAGATACCAAGGAATGGCTGTATATGTAAGGTTACTGAGATAAAAGTACTCCTCTCTGAAAAGGTATCAACAAAAGAACATAATGATTATCATGGTTTATATTAGATAGCTGTATTCATCATTATTCCCTTACTGCCCCCCTTTTTGTTTTGTGCCAGATCCTTGCCAAGTGCTGAGAAAACATAGATATGTAAGATGCTATCTCTACCCTTGAGAGGCTCAGGTCTCGTGGTCTGAGAAAGACGCACAAGCAGACTGTTACACTAATGCAGGCCGGTGCTGTGTTCAGATGCACAAAGGGAGTGACAGGCTCTGTCTGAGGGGCCTTGGAGGGAAGAGAGGGCATTCCTTGACTTCCCTCTCTAGAAAGTGAATACCTGTGTTTCTAAATATGCATAATGCATTCTAGGTGACTGAAATAAGCAGCAGGGGTGCATAAAGGGCCAGACATTATAGGATGTGGTGATTTGAGGGGACATGAGAGTCTGGAACCTCATGTGCCTCTTTCCACACAGACTCATACATGCACCCTCTCTTCACATCATGGCCATGCCAAGCAGTTCTCAGACTTGAGTGTGCATCAGAATCCCCTGGAAGGTTTGTTGAAACAGAGTGCTGGACCCCAATCCCAGAGTTTCTCCTTCAGAAGGCTGGGCTTGGGGCTTGATATTTTACATTTCTAATAATTCTCTGGCAACACGGATGCTGCGTGCCAGGGAATCACACTTTGACAACCGCTGGCATGCCACAGCAGCTCTCATCCTGGCAGCAAATTAGAATCATCCAGGGAACTTCAAAAAATAGCAGTGCCAGAGCCCTGTCTCCCACATATTTCATTTCAAGGGATCTAGGGTGGCACTGATAGGCATATTTTTATTTGGTTTTCCTTTTGATAGACTTTTAAAAATAGCAGTTTTAGGTTTGCAGTAAAATTAAGAAGAAGGTACAGAGATTTCCAATAACCCTGTTGCTCTGCACATGCACAGCTTCTCCCATTATTAACATCCACCACCAGAGTATACATTTGCTACAGTTGATACATTTACAATGACTCCTTATTATCACCTGAAGTCCAGTATTGAGGTTCACTCTTGGTGTTGTACACACTATGAGTTTGGACAAATATACAGTCATATGTATCCACCATTATAGTAGCATCAGAGTCACTGTCCGGAAAATGTGCTCTGCTCTGCTTATTCATTCCTCTCTTCCCCTGTAACTCTTGGCAACCACTGATCCTTTTACTGTCTCCATAGTTTTGTCTTTTCCAGAATGTCATATAGTTGGAATCACAGGGTGTGTAGCGCAGTTGGCTACTCTCACTTAGTAATATGCATTGAAGTTCCCCTATGTCCTTTCATGGCTTATGGTTTATTTTATTGAGTTCTGAATAATATGCCATGTTTAGATGTACTACAGTTTATTTACTGATTCTCCTACTGAAAGGACATACTGGTTGCTTTTAAGTTTTAATAATTATGAATACAGCTGCCGTAAACACCTGTGTGCGTGTTTTTGTGTGAATGTAAGCTTATAATTCCTTTGAGTAATATACCAGAGTGTATAATACCAGAGAGTGTAACTGCTGGATTGTATGGTAAGAGTGTGTTTAGTTTTTTTTTTTTTTTTTTTTTTTTTTTTTTTAATAACTGCCAAATTGTCTTCCAAAATGATTCTACAATTTTCTATTTCCACCAGCAGTAAGTCAGGGTTCCTATTGCTCCACATTCTCACCAGCATTTGGTGGTGGTGTCAGTTTTCTGGATTTTGGCCATTGTAGCGGGTAAGTAGTGGTATCTCCTTGTTCTTTTAATTTACATTTTCTTGATGACATATGTCGTAGAGCATCTTCTCTTATGTTTATTTGCCATCTGTAATTCTTCTTTGCTGAGGTGTCTTTATGGTCTTTTGCCCATTTTTTAGCTGGTCTTTTGCTGATTTTTTAGATTGCCCACTTTTTAAGTTCTAAGTGTTCTGTGTATATTCTGAGTAATGGTTATTTATCAGATTTTTTTTTTTTTGCAAATGTTTTCTACCTATCTATGGCTTGTCTTTTCATTATCCTGACAGTATCTTTCAAAGAAAGAGTAGCTTTTAATTTTAATGAAATTTAGTTTGTCAATTCTTTATTTTATAGGTCATATCTTTGTTGTTGTATAAAAAAGTCATCTCCAAACTCAAGGTCATCTAGATTTTCTCCTATGTTATCTTCTAGGAGTTTTATGGTTTTGCATTTTAAATTTAGGTCTGTGATCCATTTCAAGTTCATTTTTGTGAATGGTGTAAGATCTGTGTCTAGATTTGTGTATTTATTTTTTCATGTGCATGTTTAGTTGTTTCAACACCATTTGCTAAAAAGACTGTCTTTGCTCCACTGTAGTGCCTTTACTTCTTTGTCAAATATCAGTTGATTTAATTTATTTGGGTCAATTTCTGGGCTTTCTGCTCTTTTCCACTGGTTTGTCTACTTTCTTCTTCTTCTTCTTTTTTTTAAACAATACTACACTGTCTTGATTATTGTCATATTGTGGTAAGTGTCAGGTCAGCTAATGTCAGTACTCCAACTTTGTTCTCATCCTTTAATATTGTGTTGAGTATTCTAGGTCTTTTGCTTCTTTATATAAACTGTAAAATTAAGTTTCTGGGGATAGCCACAAAATAACTGCTAAGATGTTGACTGGCACAGCATTGAATTTATAGGTCATCTTGACAATATTGAGTCTTCTTATCCATAAACCCGGAATATGTCTCTATTATTTAGTAATTCTTTGATTTTGTTCATCAGAGTTTTGTAGTTTTCCTCATATAAGTCTTGTATATATTTTGTTAGATTTGTACCTAAGTATAGATGTTTAGGGGTGCTAATGTAAAGAGTAATATGTTTTTAAGTTTGAATTCCACTTTTTAAATTGCTGGTATATAGTAAAGTAATGAAAATTTGTATATTCATCTTGTATTTTACAACCTTGCTATAATTGCTTTTTAGTACCAGAAGGTTTTTTTTTTTTTTTTTTTTGGTCAGTTTTTCCCCCCCGCCAGTTTTCTACATAGACAATTATGTTAGCTGCAAAGAAAGACAGGTGTTTTTTCTTCCTTTTCAATCTGAATATCTTTATTAAAAAATATTTTAATTTATTATTATTTTAAAAATCTTCTCACATTAGCTAGGACTCCTGGTACAATGTTAAAAAGGAGTGGTGAGAGGGAATATCTTTGCCTTGTTCCTGATCTTAGCGGAAAAGCTTCAAATTTCTCATCATTACCTGTGATGCTAGCTGCAGGTTTATTGTAGCCCATACTTTATCAAGTCGAGGAAGTTCTTTTCTATTCCTTGTTTCCTGAGAGTTTTTATTATGAATGGGTGTTAGATTTTTTCAAAATTTTTTTTCTGAATGTATTGATATGTCCATGTGATTTTTCTTATTTAACCTGTTGATGTGATGGATTGAATTAATCAATTCTCAAATGTTGAACCAAACTCGCATACTTGGCATAAATCTCACTTGGTTGTTTTGTGTAATTCTTCCTATGATTTTCTTTAAAATTTAATTTGTTAATATTTTGTTGAGGATTTTTGCATGTACATTTATGAATGATATTCGTTTGTAGTTTTCCTTTCTTGTAATGACTTTGTCTGGTTTGGGTATTAAAATAATTCTGACCTCACAGAATGAGTTAGAACATATTCCCTGTGCTTCTATCCTCTGAAAAGGTCGTAGAGAATGGGTATAATTTTTTAATTTTAATTTTTGGTAGAAATCACTTGTGAACCTATCTGGGCGTGGTGATTTCTATTTTGAAAGGTTGTTAATTATTGGTTCAATTTCTTTAATTGGTAAAGACTAATTCAGATTGTCTATTTCTTCTTATGAGAGTTTTAGCAGATAGTGCTTTAAGGAATTGTTCCACTTTGCCTACATTACCCCATTTGCGGGCATGGAGTCATTCCTTTATTATTCTTTTAATGTCCATAAGGTCTACAGTGATATCCCCTCTTTCACTCTGATATTAGTAATTTCTGTTTTCTCTCTTTTATTCCAGCTATCCTGGCTACAGTTTTTGTTTTTTTCTTTTTAAATTTTATTTATTTTCAAATAGCCAGCTTTTAGTTTTGTTGATTTTCCTATTGATTTACTGTTTACAGTTTCATTGATTTTTTTTTTTTTTGCTCAATTATTATTATTTGTTTTTTCTTCTGCTTACTTTAAATTTAACTTGCTCTTCTTTTCCTAGTTTCCTATGGTGGAAGCCTAGATAATTATTTTTAGATTTTTTTTCTTTTCTAATATATGGATTCAGTGCTATACATTTATTTGTAGGTACTGCTTTTGATCATTCTCAAATTTTGGTAAATTATATTTTCATTTTCCTTCAGTTCAAAATATTTTTAAATTTCTCTTGAGATTTCACTTTTGGTCTGTGTATTATTTGGAATGTGTTATTTACTCTTCAAATGTCTTGGAATTTTTCAACTACCTTCCTGTTACTAATTTCTAGTTTAATTTTTTGTAGTCTGAGAGCAGACATTGTACAATTTGTTTTTCTTTAAGTTTATTAAGTTGTGTTTTGTAGCCCAGAATTTGGTCTATTTTGGTGAATTTTCCATGTAATCTTAGAAAGAATGTGTATTCTACTTTTGCTGGATGAAATAGGCTATAGATGTCCATTATATTCAGCGGATTAATGGTGTTGCTGAATTTAACTATATTATTTTCTGATTTTCTGCCTGCAAGATCTGACTATTTCTGAAAAAAGGAATGTTGAAGTCTTTAGCCATAATACTGGATTCATCTGTTTTCTCTTGAAATTCTGTAAGTTTTTGCATCATATGGTTTGCTGCTTTGTGGCTAGGTAAATCATATTAATGATTATTATGTCTTCTTGGAGAATTGAACCCTTTCTCAGCATGTAGTGACCCTCAATAATTTTTCTTGCTCTGAAGTTTGTTTTGTCTGAAATAAATATACCTACATATAGCTACTACCACGTTTTATTTATATATATATATTTTGAGATACAGTGTTGCTCTGTCACCCAGGCTGGAGTGCAGTGGCATGATCTCCGTTCACTGTAAACTCTGCCTCCCAGGTTCAAGCAATTCTTGTGCCTCAGCCTCCCCAGTAGCTGGGCTTACAGGAGTGCACCACCACTCCCAGATAACTTTTTGTATTTTAGTAGAGACAGGGTTTCATCATGTTGCCCAGGCTCATCTCAAACTCCTGAGCACAGGCAATCCACCGACCTCAACTTCCCAGAGTGCTAGGATTACAGGTGTGAGCCACTGCCACTTTCTTTTGATTACTGTTACATGATATATCTTTCTCCAACTATTTTCTTCTCATCTACATGTATCTTTATATTTAAAGTGAGTTTCTTGGCCTGGTGCAGTGGCTCATGCCTGTAATCTCAGCACTTTGGGAGGCTGAGGTGGGAGGATTACTTGAGCCTAAGAGTTTGAGGTTGCAGTGAGCTATGATTGTGCCACTGCTCTTCAGACTGGGCGACAGAACTAGACCCTGTCTCAAAAAATAAATAAATAAAAAGTAGGTTTCTTGTAGAAAACATGCAGTTAGGTTTTGCTTTCTGATCCCCTCTGACATTATGTATGTTAATTGAAGCATTTATTTCATTGTTCAAAGTAATTATTGATAGATTATTATATGCCATATTTTTTTCTATTTTCTATTTGTTGTCCCTGTTCTTTGTTTCTATTCTGGCTTCCACGTTTTTCTGCCTTCTGTTGTTTTGATTGAGTATTTTATATGATTTCACTTTCCCTTCTTTCTTAGCACATCAGTTATACTTCTTTCAACCTCTCTAGTGATTGCCCTAGAGTTTGCATCATACACTGACAGGTAATCCAGATAGCTTTTTAAATAACACTATACCACTTCACAGATAGTGTGAGTATCTTATAGTAACAAAACAATCCTAATTTATCCCTCATATCATTGCTGACATTCATTTTACTTATACATAAGCATAACACAGACATATATATATCTTAAACATAAACATATATATGTAAAGATATGTATATATTATGTTAAGCTATGTATAGCTTAAAATATATGTAATCTTAAATCTAAATACATAATATATAAGATATACCCATATCTAAACATACATATATATAAAATCTTAAACATATGTACATATAAAAGTTCATTTTTGACTACTATAACAAAATGCCATAGCCTCGATGGCTTATAAACAACAGAAATTTCTTACAGTTCTGGAAGCTGGCAAGTTCAAGATCAAAGGGCCAGCAGATTCAGCATCTGCGGAGGGCTCGCTTTCTAGTTAATAGAGAGCACCTTCTTGCTGTGTCATCCCATGGTGGAAAGGAAGGCCATGGTGAAAATGGAGCACTTTCTTTCTGTGTCATCACATGGTAGAAAGGTCTCTTCATCCCCTTATAGGGGTACTAAACCCTTTTGTGAGGGCTCCACAGTCCATGACCCAATCACATATCAAAGGGTCCACCTCCTGATATGATCACTTTGGAAATTGAGACATAGAGAGGCAGAACAATTGTCTAAAGTCACACAACTGAAAGTGGTAGAGTCAGGATTCGGGCCTCAGCAGCCTGACTCCAGAGTCCTAAGTCATTGAAAATGTGGTTATTGGAAAATATGCAACAGACTCTCCTGAGCCTAGCTAGGTTTCAGAAAGCCAGGGAGGCGAGTTCCCTTTATTACTTGAAACAGCCCCTATCATTCTCACAGCTTAGGATCACTCCCAACCCATTACCCTGAGAATCACAGCTGTGGGGCATGAGGATTCAAGAATAGATAACATCAGTCTTGACTTGAAAGGAGGCTACAGTCTAATGGTGGAGAGAGAAAAGAATACAAATCTGAATAGATACAATAGCTACCCTTGCTGAATGATCATTAGTGAGGCCTTTCAAGAGAGTTGTATGAGGTTAATATTATTATAGTCTTTATATTACAGATGAGAAAACTGAGAAATGAAGAGATGAAAATATTTGCCTGAAGTCAACCTGCTGTAAATGGCAGAGGCAGGATTTGAATGACAGCTGCACAGCTTCAGAGCCCCTCCCTTTATTTCACAACACTGAAGTGCTTTGGAGTTGGGCATGCTGGTCAATAGGCAGGGGCTGTTTATTTATTTATTTTCTTACTGAGTTACTGCAGGCAGCATGGCTTCACGAGCAGAGTCTTTATATTGCCACAGGGTGGATTGCTATGTGTGCTCCTGTCACCTGGCTGAAGGGTGATTAAGCCATCTCAGCTCTTGCCACCCAGTGCAACACCGGCAGGGGTGGAGGGGAAACAATTGAGCTTTGCTTCTTGTTCTAATGACTTTAAAGGGTAAAAGTTTACAGTTGATTCTGAAAACCTCAAGTGCCTGTGAGATAATATATTTCTGTTGTTTAAGCCAAAATAGAAACAAACAAAAAACAAAAAGCAACCTAACAAAAAACAAAACGAGATTTTAAAAAACACTTAAGTACCTCTGGAGTCTAGGCTGGCAAGTGAGTGAGGAGGGACTTGTAAACGGGAGGGCTCACACCCTCCAAAGTGGATCTGCTCCCTCTCACCCTCAGCTGCTAGGCCCGCTGCAGAGGAGATGCAGAGGAGCTATGGGTTCACAGACATCACATATGCTTTTTTTCACAAAAGAGATATATCAGTTTTTGTGCAAAAATCTCCTAATTTCAAAAAGTAGTTTATTTATTCAACAAAGTTTCTGAGGCAAATACTATGCATGGTGTGTGCGGGGTACTGTTCGATGTATGCTGAGTATAACAATGGAGGGGAAAAGTACCTGTTCTCAAGGAGTTTATCTTTTAGTGTCAAAAGACAGCCAATACACAAATAAACAGTATGCCATAAATACAATATCCCAATGGTGATGTGTGCTATAAAGCAGGGAAATAGGGACAACAATAAAGGCTCGATCCTTGGTGGCTGCTGGGTATGCAGATGGTCAGGAAAAGTCTTACTGATATGCACACTCGAACAGAAATGTGAAAGAGGAAAAGTGAGGTCAATTAAGATGAGATTCTGTCTGGTGTGTGGAGGCGCAAGGTCCAGAGTGGCTGGAAGGGAGGCAGGGAGAAGGAGAGTAGTGTGAGGTAGAGTCTGAGAGGAAGAGAGGTCAGATTATACACAGCCTTAGAGGCAATTGTAGAAAATTGGTCTTTTGTTCTGAGATGAGAAGCCAACGGAAAGTTCTGAGCAGAGAATTGACGTGATTGGACTTCCTGTTTTGAAAATGATCACTTAGGCTGCTGTTGGGGATGGGGGCAGGGCAAAGGTAGGAACAAGGTAAGTGTTTAGAAAGCTCTTGTAAAATAACCCCGGTGGGAGATGATGTTGTCATGGACTAATATAGGGGTGGAAATGGGACAAAGTTGTCAGATTCAGAATATACTTTGAAGGTGATGCCAATAAGACTTTTTGATATGGAGTTTGAAAAATCGAATAATGGAGAATAATCTCAAAGTTGTAAGGCTTGACCTGCCACTTTCCTTGAAGAAGAAGACTGATAGAAGCAGGTCAGGGATGGAGGTAGAATCAGGGGTTTCGGAGATATGAAGCTGGAGATTCCAAGTCAGTATACAAGTGATGAGTTTGAATTTTGTATGATTTGGGAGCTTGAGGGATGAGTCTGTGTAGGGGTATAATTTTTAGAATGGTTGCATATAAAAAGTATTGAAAGCTAGAGGCCTGAATGAGATTATCTAAGGAATGTGTGTAGATACAGATGAGATGTGGTCCAATGACTGAATTCAATGTGAGACCTGTCAGCATGATTATATTTTTCTCTTGATTTGTTCCACTATGTATGTGAAAGCTCAGAATAGGCAGAGCATTGGATATAACTAGCATTGGAAAGTTGACAGGTGTAACACTCACAATAAAGGGACAGAAGTAAGGAAATTGAAGGTATGTGCAAGGAGATGAGTGTAATTGTGGACCATACTATCTAGTTATGGGGAACTACATATGTGGGTAAGGAGAATGAAAAGGAGATAGAATCAATGGATTGGAGGTTTCCATAGGATTGAAGAGTTGTTGGACTTAGAGTACTAGAGAGAATGATCTGGAAAGGCACAAAATGCTGGTTAGAGAATAGGAGAGAGACACAGTGATTATGGAGAGGGTGCAGTTATTGGTAAGAACAGTGTTTATAAAGGTATAACCAATGATATGTACGGATGATCGTATGTGCAGGTGGGACGGTTGATCCTCCAAAGAAAGTAGGCCAAAGAATTGAAAAGATAGTTACTACAAGTGTCATCTGCAAAGGTAGCTCTTGAACTTCATATGCCCCAGTATCACCTGGAGGCCTCTCTCCCCCATGTCTGTTGCAGTCTCAGAATTTGCACTCCCAACATGTTCCCAAGAGATGATGATGCAGCTGTTTCAAGACCGTACTTTGAGAATTACTTCAATTAATGGCTACAAAGATAGTGAAATCGTTAAAAATCATGTCAGGATAGTATCTTAACCATCAGGGAATCAGTTAAATGGCTTTCACCAGAATACATTTTTATTACCAATTAGGGAGACATACAGTGTAGGACAATGAGCCTCAAACTTCATTGTCCATCACAATTATCTGGGGAGTTTGTGAAAAATACAAAGTCCTGGTGAAGTTCAAAATCTGAGAAGTCCAGAGATTCTGAATCCATAGATTTGGGGTGAGGTTTATAAATACGCATATTAACAAATGCCAGAAGTATTTCTGAGTCAAGTGGTAAAAGGACCACACTTCAGAAACACTGCATTAGATGAATATATAGTCAGCTGTTTGACCTTGGGCCAGTTTACCAGCTTTTCTGAGCTGTAGATTTCTTCTCTGCAAAATGGGAATAAATATTTTGCCTGTAAGATTAGTGTGAGAATTGAATAAAATACATGTGGAAACCTTTTGTAAACATCAATTCTCTATCAACTATTTAATTTGTATTAATATAAGTAATTATATCAAGAGCAATCTCTTTCTATATCCAGTGTTTCAGTTGTACATGGAAGAAAGAGTGAGAAAAAAAGTGAACATTTGCATTTGTTGATTATTTTGTGCAAGGAACTGTTTTAGCCATTTCACTTATGTCTTAAAATTATATTCTCACAGCAAAGAATTCCTAGGTAAGAAATTTCTCAGGGGTTTGTGAGAGGTGGTTATGAATCACACTATTCTTCCTTTTGCATTTTTTTTTAAATTATACTTTAAGTTCTGGAATACGTGTGAAGAACAGGTAGGTTGGTAGCATAGGTATACACGTGCCATGGTGACTTGCTGCACCCATCAACCCGTCATCTACATTAGGTGTTTCTCCTAATGCTATCCCTTGCCTAGTTCCCCAACCCCTGACAGGGCCTGGTGTGTGATGTTCCCCTCCCTGTGCCCATGTGTTATCATTGTTCAACTCCCACTTGAACACGTGGTGTTTGGTTTTCTCTTCCTGTGTTAGTTTGCTGAGAATAATGGTTCCCAGCTTCATCGATGTCCCAGCAAAGGACATAAACTCATCCTTTTATGGCTGCATAGTATTCCATGGTGTATATGTGCCACATATTCTTTATCCAGTCTATCATTAATGGGCATTTAGGTTGGTTCCAAGTCTTTGCTATTGTGAACAGTGCTGCAAAAAACATATGTGTCCATGTGTCTTTATAGTAGAATGATTTACAGTCCTTAGAGTATATACCCAGTAATGGGATTGCTTGGTCAAATGGTATTTCTGGTTCTAGATCCTTGAGGAATCTCCACAGTGTCTTCCACAATGGTTGAACTAATTTACACTCCCAACAACAGTGTAAAATGTTCCAACTTCTCCACATCCTCTCCAGTATCTGTTGTTTCCTGATTTTTTTAATGATCACCATTCTAACTGGCGTGAGATGGTATCTCATTGTGGTTTCGATTTGCATTTCTATTCCTAGGTATTTTATTCTCTTTGCAGCAATTGTGAATGGCAGTTGACTCATGATTTGACTCTCTGTTTGTCTATTATTGGTATATAGGAATGCTTGTGATTTTTGCACTTTGATTTTGTATCCTGAGACTTTGCTGAAGTTACTTAACAGCTTAAGATTTTTAAGCTGAGATGAGGGGATTTTCTAAATACACCATGATGTCATTTGCAAACAGAGACAATTTGAATTTCTCTTTTCCTATTTGAATACCACTTAGTTTTTTCTCTTACCTGATGGCCCTGGCCAGAACTTCCAATACTCTGTTGAATAGGAGTGGTGAGAGAGGACATCCTTGTCTTATGCAGGTTTTCAAAGGGAATGCTTCCAGGTTTTGCCCATTCAGTATGATATTGGCTGTAGGTTTGTCATAAATAGCTCTTATTATTTTGAGATATGTTCCATCAATGCCTAGTTTATTGAGAGTTTTTAGCATGAAGGGGTGTTGAATTTTATTGAAGGCTTATTCTGCATCTATTGAGATTATCATGTGGTTTTAGTCACTGGTACTGTTTATGTGATGGATTACGTTTATTAATTTGCATATGTTGAACCAGCCTTGCATCCCAGGGATGTAGCTGACTTGATCAAGGTATATAAGCTTTTTGATGTGCTGCTGGATTCAGTGTGCCAGTATTTTACTGAGGATTTTTGCACTGATATTCATCAGGGATATTGGCTTGAAATTTTCTTTTTTTGTTGTGTTCTGCCAGGTTTTGGTATCAGGATGATGCTGGCCTCATAAAATGAATTAGGGAGGAGCTCCTCTTTTTCTATTGTTTGGAATAGTTACAGAAGGAATAGTATCAGCTCCTTTTTGTACCTCTGGTAGAATTTGACTGTCAATATGTGTGGTCCTGAGCTTTTTTTTGGTTAGTAGGCTAATAATTGCTGCCTCAATTTCAGAACTCATTATTGGTCTATTTAGGGATTCAACCTCTTCCTGGTTTAGTCTCAGGAGGGTGTATATGTGCAGGAATTTATCCATTTCTTCTAGATTTTCTAGTTTATTTGTGTAGAGGTATTTATAGTATTCTCTGATGGCAGTTTTTATTTCTGTGGGATCAGTGGTAATATCCCCTTTATTATTTTTTATTGTGTCTATTTGATGCTTCTTTCTTTCTTTCTTTATTAGTCTGGCTAGTGGTCTATTTGGTTAATCTTTTCCAAAAGCCAGCTCCTGAATTCTGAAGGGTTTTTCATGTCTCTATTTCCTTCAGTTCCACTCTGATCTTAGTTATTTCTTGTCTTCTGCTAGCTTTCGAATTTGTTTGCTCTTGCTTCTCCAGTTCTTTTAATTGTGTTGTTAGGGTGTTGATTTTAGATCCTTTTCCTTTCTCCTGTGGTCGTTTAGTGACATAAATTTCCCTCTAAACACTGCTTTAGCTGTGTCTCAGAGATTCTGGTACCTTGTGTCTTTGTTCTCATTGGTTTCAAAGAACTTATTTATTTCTGCCTTAATTTCTTTATTTACCCAGTAGTCATTCAGGAGCAGGTTGTTCAGCTTCCATGTACTTGTGCACTTTTGAGTGAGTTTCTTAATCCTGAGTTTTAATTTGATTGCACTATGATCTGAGAGACTATTTATTTTGATTTCCATTCTTTCGTATTTGCTGAGGAGTGTTTTATTTCCAATTATGTGGTCAGTTTTAGAGTAAATTCAATGTGGTGCTGAGAAGAATACATATTCTGTTGATTTGGGTGGAGAATTCTATAGATGTCTATTAGGTCCTCTTGGTCCAGAGCTGAATTCAAGTCCTGAATATCCTTGTTAATTTGCTGTCTTGTTGATCTGTCTAATATTGACAGTGGGGTGTTAAAGTCTCCTAGTATTATTGTGTGGCAGTCTAAGTTTTTCTGCAGGTCTCTAAGAACTTGCTTTATGAATCTGAGTGCTCCTGTATTAGGTGCATGTATATTTAGGATAGTTAGCTCTCCTTGTTTCACTGATCTTTTTCCCAGTATGTAATGCCCTTTTTTGTCTCTTTTGATCTTTGTTGGTTTAAAATCTGTTTCATCATAGACTAGGATTGCAACCCCTGCTGTTTTTTGCTTACCATTTGCTTGGTAAATATTTTTCCATCCCTTTATTTTGAGCCTATATGTGTCTTTGCACATGAGATGGGTTTCCTGAATACAGCACATTGATGGGTCTTGACTCTTTATCCAATTTGCCAGTCTGTGTCTTTTAATTGGGCATTTAGCCCATTTACATTTAAGGCTAATATTGTTATGTATGAATTTGAATCTGTCATTATGATGCTAGCCAGTTATTTTGCCCATTACTTGATACAGTTTCTTCATAGTGTCAATGGTATGTGTCATGGTTTCCTTCATATCATAGTTTCTTTTCCATATTTAGTGCTTCCTTCGGGAGCTCTTATAAGGCAGGCCTGGTTGTGACAAAGTCTCAGCATTTGCTTGTGCATAAAGGATTTGATATCTCCTTCGCTTATGAAGCTTAGTTTGGTTGGATATGAAATTCTGAGTTGAAAATTCTTTTCTTTATAAATGTTGAATATTGGCCCTCACTTGCTTCCAGCTTGTAGGGTTTCTGCCTAGAGATCCATTATTAGTCTGAGGGGCTTCCCTTTCTGGGTAACCTGACCCTTCTCTCTGGTTGCCCTTAACATTTTTCCTTCATTTCAACCTTGGTGAATCTCATGATTATGTGTCTTGGGATTGCTCTTCTTGAGGAGTATCTTTGTGGTGTTCTCTGTATTTCCTGAATTTGAATGTCAGCCTGTTTTGCTAGATTGGGGAAGTTCTCCTGGATAATATCCTGAAGAGTGTTTCTGACTTGATTCCATTCTCCCTGTCACTTTCAGGTACACCAACCAAATGCAGGTTTGGTCTTTTCACATAGTCCCATATTTCTTGGAGGCTTTGTTCATTTCTTTTCATTCTTTTTTATCTAATCTTGTCTTCATGCTTTATTTCATTAAGTTGATCTTCAATCTCTGATACCCTTTCTTCTGCTTGATTGATTTAGTTATTGATACTTGTATATGCTTCACAAAATTCTCTTGCTATGTTTTTTTAGCTCCATCAGGTCATTTATGTTCTTCTCTAAACTGGTTATCCTAGTTAGCAATTCATCTAAGCTTTTTTCAAGGTTCTTAGATTGCTTGCATTGGGTTAGAACATGCTCTTTTAGCTCAGAGGAGTTAGTTATTACCCATCTTCTGAGGCTTACTTCTGTCATTTCTTCAAACTCAATCTCCATCCAGTTTTGTTCCCTTGCTGGCAAAGAGTTGTGATCCTTTGGAGGAGAAGAGGTGTTCTTGTTTTTGGAATTTTTAGCCTTTTTGCACTGGCTTTTCTTCATTTTCGTAGATTTATCTACCTTTGGTCTTTGATGCTGGTGTCCTTTGGATGGGCTTTCTGTGTGGACTTCCTTTTTGTTGATGTTGACACTATTTATTTCTGTTTGTTAGTTTTTTTTCTAACAGTCAGGCCTCTCTGCTGCAGGTCTGCTGGAATTTGCTGGAGGTCCACTCCAGACTCTGTTTGCCTGGGTATCACCAGTGGAGGCTGCAGAACAGCAAAGATTGCTGCCTGTTTCTTCTTCTATAAGCTTTGTCACAGAGGGGCACCTATCAGATACCAGCCAGAGCTCTCTTGTATGAGGTGTCTGTTGACCCTTGCTGGGAGGTATCTCCCAGTCAGGAGGCACAGGTGTCAGGGGCCCACTTGAGAAGGCAGTCTGTCTCTTAGCAGAGCTTGAGTGCTATGCTGGGAGATTTGCTGCTGTCTTCAGAGCCAGCAGGCAGGAACGTTTAAGTCTGCTGAAGCTGCACCCATAGCTTCCCTTTCCCCCTGGTGCTTTGTCCTAGGGAGATGGGAGTTTCACCTATAAGCCCCTGACTGAGGCTGCTTCCTTTCTTTCAGAGATGCCCCACCCAGAGAAGAGGAATCTAGAGATGCAGTCTGACTTTGCCAAACTTTAGTGGGCTCTGCCCATTTCAGACTTCCTGGTGGCTTTCTTTACACTGTGAGGGGAAAATCACCTACTCAAGCCTCAGTAATGGTGGATGCCCCTTCCCCCACCAAGCTCAAGTATTCCATGTCCACTTCAGACTGCTGTACTGGCAGCAAGAATTTCAAGCCAGCGGCTCTTAGCTTGCTGGGCTCCATGGGGATGGGATCCACTGAGCTAGACCATTTGGCTCCCTGGCTTCAGCCCCCTTTCCAGGGGCCTGAACAGTTCTGTCTTTATGGCTTTCCAGGTGCCAAGGCGTATATGTAAAAAAATACTGCAGCTAGCTCAGTGTCTTTCCAAGCAGCCACCCAGTTTTGTGCTTGAAACCCAGGGCCCTGGTAGTGTAGGCACCAGAGGAAATCTCTGGGTCTGTGGGTTGCGAGGACCATGGGAAAAGCATAATACCTGGGCTGGAATGGACCGTTCCTCACAGCATAGTCCCTCACTGCTTCCCTTGGCTAGGGGAGGGAGTTCCCTGATCCCTTGCACTTCCTGGGTGAGACAATGCCCCCCTGCTTCAGCTTACCCTCCATGGGCTGTACCAACTGTCTAACCAGTCCCAGTGAGATGAGCCTGGTACCTCAGTTGGAAATGCAGAAATCACTTCCTTCTGCGTTGATCTTGCTGGGAGCTGCAAACTGGAACTCTTCCTATTTGGCCATCTTGCCATCCACCCCTTTTGCATTTTATCCAATTAAAAGATAAACATAGTAGTCACATAAGAATCAAATGCCTTAATAATCATAAAACTGTACTAGAAGTAGAGGTGAACTTCCTACCTGCCACTCCTATTTCACGCATATACTCCCTAGCATACGGTACATAAACATACACAGACACACACAGACACACAGACACACACTCACACACACACACACACCACACACCCCTTATGTCAATTGCTACACTATTGTTTCTTGGCTCCAGTCCACCTGTTTATACTCATCTCTGAAATGCCAAGGCTGGGACTGCATTTGGGCTTTGTCGGCTACCTTGCTAGGAGCTGCCAATAGGGGGCACTAGAGAGAGAGAGAGAATCAGAGGCCAGAGGGGAAAGGAGGAAACTGTCTATTGGCTTCCCAGCTACTTTGGGTTCCTCTGAGCATCACCCAACCTCTTCCCTTCACCCTGGCAGTGGTGTTTCCTTCCTATAGAAGCATCTAAATCCAGTTTGCAGCTTTTTAAAAACACTTGTAGAACATACCTCATTATACTCCCCTGCTGTGCCACAGTGGTACTCCTAGGCTGGCAGTGCCCGTTCCTCAGAGGTCTTGGTCCCAGCTCCATGGGCTGTTCTGCAAGTTCTAAGTTGTAATAATGTCAGCTTCCTCCCTGTGTTCCCCCGGCCCGTTGGGTGTTAGCTGCTTCTTGTATTTACTACCTCTGTGATACTCTTAAGCTCTCTTTTATTCTTTCAGTTACCTTGGTAACAACTTTATAGCTAGTTAACAATTCTTTATATTAAATGCTCTCTTCAAGTAACTGGTGTGATATCTATCCCCTGAATGTGCGTGCACACAAGCATGCATGCGCACACACACACAGAACATGCACACATACCAGGGAGAGCAGACAAACAACTGCAGCTCTCCCCTTCCACTTACCCAGTTCCAGCGTTAAGGCCTACCCCAGTTAGATTACCACATGGAAAAAGCAGAGAGTGTGTTTATGAACAGGTTTATCCCTTTTCCCAAAGGGGAAGAGGGAGCCGGGAAGGAACAGAACTAGGCACATTCTCATGATGAGAAGGACACCCTTGATGGGTGAAGTCACTCCTCAACTGGTGATTACATCAGATTACATCACTTGCCTAAAACACATGGGTAAATGACAGTACTCAGGCTCAAACCTGTCTGGTGATGCAAAGTTGCTATTTTTGCCCATTTTACCATGTGGGCTTTTTTCACCAGCCTATGTCCCATTAGTGGGGTGGGGGTCCAGATTTCAGCCCACAACTCTAGGGTATAATTTTATATTTCAGGAAGAAAAGGCATTTCTATGGCGTGGAAGAGAACTTACTTGTCATGTCCATCATCTGCCCCAGACAGCAGTACCTTCTTTTTCCATTTTCAAAAATTTTTAGTAATGGCCAAGCTCTTAAAAACATAGCTATGTCTGATTATTCAGTGGTGCGATGGAGAAAGAGATTATGCTGATCGCTGAGGTCATCTTTTCCTCTCATGTGAGCATGGGACTTAATATGTTCCTCTAGGGATGACTAGGGATCTGGAAGCTTGTAGATTCTCTTGCTCATATGTCTTTTGCCTTGCACTGAAATGTAATTTCTTTAGAATAGGGGCCACATTATATTACTTTCTTCCTCTGTGCATCCCTCCAGCTCAGAAGTTCTTCAATGGAGTTACAATTATTGGGGCTTAGAATTTGAATAGGAAAAGAATACATCTTTATTCTCACTAACCTCTAACAGAAATTTAACATGTCCTTCAATTATGATATAGGCAACAAGCCACGGTAGAATCAGTAGTGTCTGTAACTTTGCAATAGAAATCCCAGGTTTTTCTGTATCACATTGCAGGTTGCTGCAGACCTCTTTAAATGCCTCAAGCTTATCACTGCTCTGACATTAGGTTAGTCATTAGACTTACTACTGGATTGTGTTATGATGTTTAAATAAAGAAACACATATATTACCATGTCACAGTTTTTAAAAAGTATTTTGAAAGCTGTACTTCAATATAATTTGTTTCCTTTGTAATCCTATGTTTTTGTTTTGTGCATTCAAATACATTATTCTGAGAAAGGAATCTATAGGCCTCACCAAACGAACACATAAATTCCTGTCTTAGTGTTTAACTCAGTGTCTGGCTCAGAGCTTGGTGGCTAGAATATATGGTGAATGAAAGGATCAGATTAAATAATTTCTGTTTCAAGGAAGACTATTTGGTCTAAATTAATAGATAAAGCTGGCATAACAGAGATAATTTGGAAAATAAGTTCATTTAAATTTATAGCTCTCACAGTATACCAAACCAATTCTAGATGAATTAAAGAGTTAAATACATACTTAAAATCAAATTAATGAGATCCATTCACTTGTCAAATATTTATTGGATGCCTGCCCACATGCAACAGTTCTAGGCAGTGGAATAACATTGAATTAAATTCCCAGTCTATTCAACAATTGGTATTGGAACACTTGAACATCCATGCAATGAACCACAATCTTTATCTTGTATCACATGCAAAAACAATCGAAAATTGATCATACTCGTGAAATTAAAGCCTCAATCTATAAGTCCTTTAAAAGAAGTCATGGTAGAAAATCTTTATAGTTTTGGCTTAGGCAAAGATTTATTAGAATCAACACCATAACATAAGCCATAAAAAATTAAGAAACTGTACATCATTGAAATTAAGAACTTCTACTCTTCAGCAGACCCTTTTAGGAGGATAGAAGACAAAACACAAACTGGAATAAAATGTTTATAATCATAAATCTGATAAAAGGCTGATACCCAGAATACGTAAAGGACTCTCAAAACTTATAAGTAAATAAATGCCTTGATTAAAAATTGGCAAAGAGTTTAAACAGAGACCTCACCGTTGAACATGAATTGATGGCAAATAAGCACATAAAAAGATGTTCAGTGGCCAGGCATAGTGACTCACACCTGTGATTCCCAGCACTTTGGGAGGCTGAGGCAGGTGGATCACCTGAGGTCAGGAGTTCAAGACCAGCCTGGACAACATGGTGAAACTCTGTATCTACTAAAAATACAAAAAATAGCCAGGCATGGTGGTGGACACCTGTAATCCCAGTTACTCAGGAGGCTGAGGCAGGAGAATCGCTTGAACCCAGGAGGCAGATGTTGCAGTGAGCTTAGATCACATCACTGCATTCCAACGTGGGTGACAGAGTGAGACTCCATCTCAAAAAAATAAAAAAAAATAATAAATAAAGATACTCAGTGTAATTTATCACTATGGAAATGAAAATCAAAACCACAACACTCTACCACCACTTGCGTACTGGAATGCCAAACAAAATAAAACAGAGCAAAAGCGGACAAGTGACAACTAATAATACCAAGTTCTGGAAAGAATGTGGAACACCTGGAACTCGCATATACTGATGGTGAGAATGCAAAATAGTACGGTGATTTTGGAAAACAATTTGGCACTTTTTTGTAAAATTAGACATACACTTAATCTATGAACTGCCAATCCCACTCCTAGGTATTTACCCAAGAGAAATGAAAGCTTATGTTTACAAAGCACTGTGAATGCAAATATTTATAATGGCTTTATGTGTAACAGGCAAAACCTGGCAATAACTCAAATGTCGTTAAAATTATAAATGACTGTGGTACAATTCATGCAATGGCACACTTCTTAGCATTAAAAGAGGAAAAGAATTTGCTGATATATGCAAAAACAAGGATGAATCTCAAATGTATAATGATGAGTAAAAGGAGCCATAATGGCTACATAATACATGATTTAATCTTTATGGCTTTCTGGAGAAGGTAAAACTAGAGATACAGAAAACAGACTGGTAATTTCTGGTGAATAGTGAGGGGAAGGGCTGGTACAAAGGGGCATTTGGAAATTTCTGAGGGCAATGGAATTGTCCCACATCTTGATGGTAGTGGTGGATATGTGATTGTAGATTGGCAAAGAATTTAAACAGATATCTTGTCAAAACTCATAGAACGCTACACTAAAAAGGTAAATTTTTTACTATATGAATTGCATTTGAATAAAAAATGAAAAAAGTTAGACAAATGAAGGAAAACACCAAAACAAATTTCCACTTCTTGTGGGGAAAAACACATTAAAAAACATATGCACTTAAATACATGAAGGTCAGCTGATACTAGGAACTAGAAAGAAGAATAGAGGACCAAAAGGAGATCAAAAATGAGAGTGCAGGTAGGCTGGATAAAGAAAATATGGTACATATACACCATGGAATACTATACAACCATAAAAAAGAATGTTATCATGTCCTTTGCAGGAACATGGATGGAGCTGGAAGCCATCATTCTCAACAAATTAATGCAGGAACAGAAAACCACATACTCCATGGTCTCACTTATAAGTGACAGTTAAAGGATGAGAACACGTGGACTCAAATAGGGGAACAACAGGCACTGGGACCTACCTCAGGGTGGAAGCTGGGAGGAGGGAGAGGAGCATAAAATAACTATTGGGCACTAGGCTTGGTATCTGGGTGATGAAATAATCTGTATAATAAACCCCCATGACAGGAGTTTAACTATATAGCAAACCTGCACATGTACACCTGAACCTGTTTTTCTTAAACAAAGAAATAAACCAAGAAACCCAGACATATAAATAAATAAATGTAATAGAGTCACACAATGGAATAAGCTACAGCAATAAAATTAATAGATTTTAAAAAGCCAGAAAAAATGAGACAGCATGTAAGTTTATATAGAATGGTCAGCAGAGTCCTCTCTGATCGTATGAATTTAGAACATGAGTTTGAATTAGTTCATTGTATTTTAAAGATGGTGGAAAGAGAAAAGCAAATATTTATCAAACCTTCTGCAAGAATGATGATTTTCTAAACTCTATGTTGAAAGAAAGAATGAAAAAGATAGATTTTCCTTTCCAGTATTTACAAAATTCTATGAAACTAACATCTTAAAATGTTATAGAAGATGGTATCTGGAGCAATCAGAGACTTATAGATTAGTGAATGATTAAGAACCTGGCCCTAAAAAGGGTTTTAAGCAGAATATGACCTGGAGCGACCATGAGGAATGGGAGAGGGAATGCAGGCAAAGATGAGTTCCAAGACGGTATCTTTGGAGTGTCCCTCCTGTGCTCCAACCATGGGACCTGACCTCTTGCCACAGGGTTTTCCTTTAGAGCCTCAACATCTTCCTCTCTTTGACTGGAGTTCAAGAGGTTAAATGAGTAATTTCCCTTTGCAGGTGTTGTGATCAGGTGTTCTAGTTCTATATATAAAACTCTGGTGCTCATGTACAGATATCCAGAAAGCTCAATTAATCCCAAACATCCCTTCCCACAGAGATATCCCAAAATAAAATCTTTAGCACATGTAAAGTGGCTTAACTGTTTCCCTGACTTAATGACTGAATTTAAATTCATAAAGGGTTTTTATGAGGCAGATGCTGAGCTTTATTCCCCAGGTTCATGGGCAACTGAACGAAAAGACAGAAGCTCAAACTAAAGCTGGAGAGTTTGGGGCTGGACATAAGGAAGAACTTCTTAACCCTTGGAGAGATTAAACAGAGGAATTGGCTCTATGGAGCAGTCAGGGAAGTTCTATTTCTAGAGATACTCAAGGGGAAAAGATACATGTCAATTGTCTCATTGACATTTATTGATTAGGGCACAAAATATGCCATATTAATCTTTAAGCCCTTTAATTGTGTCTGGCATATAGTAGACTAATCTGCTTGAAATACAGATACATGAATAAGTGAATAAATGACTAAAACAGTGCAAATGATGTGTCTGACATAAAAAATAATAAGATTTGATGATGCCCTAAAGCATTTGCATCAGTGTGCAAGGGCCACAAAGATGTTGTGTAACAGACAGTCACAAACCTTAGGGACACAGAGTAATAAATATTTAATTCATTTCATGAATCCATTGGTTATCTGGGAATATCTGTTGCTTCTGCCTTGGGATCTTGTAGGGACTACTGGTTTATCTTGACTCTGTTCCATTAAGTCTCTCATCCATCAGCCAGCTAGCTCATGTTTGTTCTCATGGCAGACACAGGAATCCAGGAGACCAGAAGTCAGCAAGAACCCCAACTCTCTGACACATTCTACTGACCAAAGCAAGTATAAGTCTAGCCGAGATTCAAGGTGTAAAGAAATAGACTGTGCTTCTTGATGAAAAGGGGCTAAGTCATATTTGTGAAGCTTGGAATGAGGGGAGGGGTTGTATTAGGGCTCTCCAGAACCAAAAGCACAGTAGATAATTGAACATATAAAGGATATTTATTACGGGAATTGGCTTATGTGATTATGGAAGCTTAGAAGTCCAACCATAGGCTGTCTGCAAGCTGGAGAACTGGTGTAACTTTCAGTCGAAGGCCAAAAGCCAAAGGACCTAGAGTTCTCATGTCCAAGGGCAGGTTAAGAAGACTGTCCCAAGCTGGGCGTTATGGCTCACACCAGTAATCCCAACACCTTGGGAGGCTAAGGCGTGGGCAGATAACTTGTGGTCAGGAGTTCAAGACCAGCCTGGCCAACATGGTGAAACCCCAT
>NW_016107442.1:4567462-4626210 GCF_001604975.1 Cebus imitator
AAAAAAAAAAAAGAAAAGAAAAGGCCCAGCCCCGTAATGGAGAGAAAGATAACTTGCCTTTTCCCTGCCTTTCTGTTCTATCTGGGTCCCCAGCCAATTGGATGGTGCCAACCCGTATTGGATGAGGGTGGATCTTCTAATAAAGATGGTGAATCATCTACTAAAAAAAGGATGAATAAAAACATGGCTGTGACAGACATTTCAGATTTAATGAGGCACATACCAGGACATAACTACATGGAGTTAAGATGGAAAAGCTTTGGGAGGCCAAGGCAGGTGAATAACGAGGTCGAGAGATTGAGACTATCCTGGCCAACATGGTGAAAAAACGTCTCTACAAGAAATACAAAAATTAGCTGGGCATGGTGGAACTTGCCTGTAGTCCCAGCTACTCAGGAGGCTGAGACAGGATAATTGCTTGAACTTAGAAGGCGGAGGTTGCAGTGAGCTGAGATGGTGCCACTGCACTCCAGCCTGGCGACAGAGCGAGACTCCATCTCAAAAAAAAGAAAGATGGAAAGCTTCACATGGCAGGTCATGTGATCTGTCTTCAAAGACAATTATGCTGTTCCAAGTAGAGAAGAGTCAAGGACATTCTAGATAGAAAAACAACAAGGATATAGGCTTAAAGGTAGCCAAGAACATGATGTACTTGGGGGTGTAGAGAAATGGGGAGCAAGTATGCACTATATATGGCACAGTGGCAGGAGAAGTGGGTAAGGCTGTGCTAGGACAATATCTGATTTGTTTGCATTTATTTGCTTGTGGATCCATCTTTCCTACTGGAATGCAAACTCCATGAAGGTGGGGACTTTGATTTCCCCAGCCTGTAGAATTCTGTCTGGCACAATAAATATTTGTTGATTGAATGCATGAAGAATGGCCTGTAGGCCTTGTGGGGAGAGTTGAATTTTAACATAGGAGTGTTGAGTGGGGACTGAATTTGTTGATAAGTGGTTGAGGATTATGATAAGATTTGAGCCTTAGAAAGATAACTCTGATGCTGGAAGAAATTATGAAGAAGGATAGAGATGGAATCCTGGCAATGGAGGCTGGAAGCAGCAGCTACGCAAAAGTAGCTGAGTTTCAAAACAGAAGAGGCTATAGGTCTGTGCTTTCTGGAATGGAAGTGACCCGGGGAGCTGAAGGGAGTGCATGCTGGAACTTCAAGTTGCTTGCTGAGGCATTTGAGGTATTAATGATCTGCTCAAGATTTTACAGAGAAATGTGTCAAGGCTAAGAACAGTTGATTGAGGTTTTTCTTTTGTTGATTATTTTTCAACACTTATTATTCATCTGGCATGATATAGAAACTGTTGAAATACACATTTTTATTCATCAATCTGCATAAACTTTTTTCATTTTATTGCATAAACCATATAACTGTCATATCAGAAACAAATAAAATCTCTCTATAAAAATAAAAATAATTGAAAAAGTGGATGTAGCATTATTTTTCTTCCAACTCAAAATTTGTCCAGAATTCAAAAGCATCATCAGCATCCCTGAGAACGTGTCAGAAATGCAAAATTGCAGAGCCACCTTAGATGAACTGAATGACAATCTACATTTTAGGAAGTTAACAAGTGATCCAAGCAAGGCTTAAGAAGCTATACTTTAAGGAATATTTACTTCAGACCCAGATTTTTCTCCCCAAATGAGGCCTATTTAAGGAAATTTCTATTTAAAGCCACATGAAAATATATACCTATCTTCCTAATTAATGAAAAGTTAAATTTGAAAGCATCTGAAAGATTGTAAAGGATAGAAAGCATAATTATGTATCAATGTCATTATCAAATATTTGACTGTAGATGTTGGTTTGGGGTTTTGCTCTGTCCTGTAACTTGATTACGTATGTGCTGAGTCATCACTGCCCTGGAGGCTTGAGCCCAAACGAAACACAATATGTACACTGGAGGTAGGTTGAGCACCCTGCAGTAGAAATTCCCAGCTGAACCCTGCCTGGATCAGCCAAAATTATGAACATGAAAATCCATGCTTAGTGTTATCAACCACTGAGTTTTGAATATTTAGTTGCCAACCATTATTGTTGGCAAATGCCAACCAATACAGTATTTCCACATCTACTCATATAGACAAACATATTTTATTAAAATGTATGGCCTTGAACTCATAATGGACACTTCTTGCATAAGTTCGCTCCACTGACAAATAGGAATGTAAACTTACCCCTACTTGGCTCCACAGGCTGTGTCTCCACCATGACACATTTGCCTTCTCTGAAGTTTATGACGGATGTCATTTTCTACAGATGTGCAATGTTATGGTGATGCTGTAGTAAAGCTCTGTTCTCATGGTCCATGTATATTCCATTTCTTCTCCAGTTGAGTTTTCTTCATTCTAGAGGCAGACTGCAAATATGTGGCTTTGGAAGCTGGAAAGAGGCTACTTGGCTGAAATCTTTCTGATGGAGTCTATGTCAACATACAAAAAAATGTATAACTAAGATTCATATCCCTTAAAAAGGATATGTAGACAATTCAAGTGGCTGTATTAAAAGTTTCACATTCTACCACCAGTTTGGTACATTAAAAGAGCTGCAAGAAATCTGATCCCCTCAAAAATGTATGACCTTAGTATATGATTTTAGTAGTCCATTTATAAAGATTTTAAGAAGAAATTAAAACAGTAGTATTTGAATAAGAATAGCAAAATTGACATGATTTGGGAAAATGTGCACATATGTTTACAATATACATGTAAGTACATAGATAGTATATTTGTTTTATTGTTGGCTGCACATTCTCATATAGATCTGCATAAATTCTTGTGTGTATATGTATCTTTTCCGGGTCTATGCTCCTGTGTGTGTGTGTATCTTTTCTGGGTCTATGCTCTTGTGTGTGTGTGTGTGTGTATCTTTTCCTGGTCTATGCTCTTGTGTGTGTTTGCATCTTTTCAGGGTGTATATTCTTATGTGTATATGTATCTTTTCCAGGTCTATGGTGTGCCCCAAAAGCTGAGTGTGCACAGTAATAACAGCATTGAAGTCAGAAGCTCTGAATTCAGGTTCTGGTTTTTCTACTTTTTGGCTGTGTGGCCCCAAAGAAGATACTTTACCTCTCAGCTTCATTTTCATTATTGAAACAGGGTTAACTGATCATTTCTTGTCTACTTTAGAGGCTTGTTGAAATAATCATATAAGACTTATGATCTCATAAGGGAAAGACCTAGCATTTATTAAATGCCAGGTACATTGCTAAGCACTTGACATGCATGCTCTCATTTAATCCTTAGAGCAGTCTATGAAGTACTATAGTACTAGTCCGAATTATTATATTATCCTCAATTTACAGATTTCATGACTGAGGCTAAGAGCTTAATTAAACAAAAAACTATTCTATAAATTGTAAAGTAATATTAAACTGAAAGTGCCAGTATGACTACGACCTTCGCTTTACAAGGAAAATATGAAAAATTTTCAATATATGGATTCCACCTTGTGAGACTTGAGTGACTTGTGTCAATAACTGAAGAAAATGTACGAAAACAAAACTAAACAAAAACCACAACAAAAACAGGCAAAGCAGCCTTCTGTGCAGGTTCAGGCAAGTATCAGGTCCTGGACTAAGACAGAAAATGAAAAGAAGTAGTTCAGAAAAGCTGTAATGGAGATACCTGTAGAGAGAGAGATTATGTCACCGAATTGTCTATCCATCCCCCACAACCTTTCTGAATGTTCTTCCTGTGATGAGAAGCATTCCCATCACAGTCTTGGGGCTGCCTCTAGCCCTAGAGAGAACTGCTAAAGACTCATACTGTCTTCCCTGATGTGTTAGGGTTCTCTGGAGAAACAGAACCAACTGGGTGTGCATATACTTGGAGAGATTTATTCCAAGGAATTGACTCATGCAATTAAGGAAGCTGGTAAGTTCAAAATCTGCACAGTGAACCAGCAGCCCGGAGACCCAGAAAGAGCTGATGTTGCAGTCCAAGTCCAAAAGCCATCTGCTGGCAGAATTCTCTCTTACTGGGAATTCTTACTGGGGGGAAGTCATTCATTTGTTCTAGTCAGCCTTCAATTGATTGGATGTGGCCCACCCACATTAAGAAGGGCAATCACTTTATTTGAAGTTGACTGATTTAAATGTCAATCTTATTCAAAAACAGCCTCACAGGAACACCCAAAATTATGTTTGGCCAAATATCTGGACACTGTGGCTTAGCCAAGCTGACATATAAAATTAACCATTGTACCTGGCTGAGCATTCAATACTAGGCTTAGTGCTGGGTTGCAGCAAGGCCAGGAACAATAAGCTTATCAACTGGGCAAGTCAACAATAGTTAGGGAGCCCTAATTGGCTTTCTAATGGGTTCTAACACTAGGGTTTGGTGTGGACTGTGTGAAGAGTGCTGGCCTGGGGCAAGGCTCCACGCCAGCTGACTCTATGACCTGGGTCTCCCTGCCAAAGCCCCTTTATTTCTTACCGTAGCATAAAAGTTGTGCTGAATGCAACTGTACCATGGTATGTCCTATGGTACAGCCCTTTAAATGGACCCTAGCACACCCTACAAAGCCTACTATAATCCTGTTTGCCTCCCCAGCCTCTTTGCTGCCCCTTGCACTTTGTATTTTACGAAATCACAGTGCATGCTACCTCCGGGCCATTGCGCTCATTGCTTCCTCTGCCTGGGTTGTCTTTGCTCTCTTGGCAGAAACCTTAATTTAAGGCTCACCCTTAGAGTTTCCTCCATCATCCTTTCAGATTTCCTCAATTATCCTTCTCTACTAAACATAAAATGGACTAGCCTCTTCTTTATAAAATATATGACACTTTACTGTATTTATTCATTTGTTTTTGTATCTGTGTTACCTACTGACTGAGAATTGAACATATTAAGAATTGCTCACTGCTTGTTTACTAGATGGTCAAGAATAAATGGGTGCATGGGCATAGGCAAGAAAGAATGGCAGCCACGGTGATACCACTTGCAATGACAGAGCTTGGATTTGAACCTACACTTTTCTGACTACAAAGTCACTGATGTTTGCTTCAGAACAAAGACTCCACAATGACAGTTGCAGCTGGTGCCACGCTGGCTATATCCAAATCACTAGAGCAGGTGCCTGATAAAAATAAAGCTCCGCCCAGATCTAATAAATTAACTCTTGGAGGACTGAGAATGGCGAGGAAGGGTGTTTGGACACCCGTTTTAAACAAAATTCATACCTGGGCTTGCATTTCTAGGAGCTGTCCTCCAGGAATAACACACAGATGCACATAGATGTAGTACACAAATAAGATTTCCACATTATTTAAGATGAAATGTGAAAAAAAGAAAACAGCTTACATTTTCATCAAAAGGGGAAATGTTGGCCAAATGAATTACACTGTATTTATCCTCTGGAATACCAGGAAGACATTACAAAAGAATGAGAAAAAAGAACCAAAATGAAAAGATCTCTGAGACATATTTTTCAATAAAAAAAGGCAGGTCATGAAAGAGAACATATGCTATGGTTCCATTTATTTATTTTTATTTTTATTTAGTTTTTTTGAGACCGGGCCTCACTTTGGCACCCAGGCTGGAGTGCAGTGGTACAATCTCAGCTCACAGCAATCTCCACTTCCTGGGTTCATACAGGTCTCCCATCTCTGCCTCCTGAGTAGCTGGGACTACAGGTGTGTGCACCACCACACCTAGCTAATTTTTGTATTTTTTAGTAGAGACAGGGTTTTGCCTTATTGGCTAGGCTGGTCTCAAACTCCTGACCTCAAGTGACTCACCTGCCTTGGCCTCCCAAAGTGCTGGGATTACAGGCGTGAGCTACTGTTCCTGGCCCCATTAATTTTTTTAATGAAACAAAAATCTCAACACACGTGTGGCTATTAATTCCTTATGTATGTGCTATGGTCTAAATGTTTGTGTCCCCCTCAAATTTGTATGTTGCAATCCTAACAACAAAGGTAATAGGATGTGGGGTATTTGAGAAACGATTGGGTAATGAGGATAGAGCTCTCTGATTGGGATTAATGCCTTTACAGAAGAAGTTCTAGAGAGCTGCCTTGCCCCTTTATACCACATGAGGATGTAGTGAGTGTTTCTGAAGGCTGGGAAGAATAAGAAAAAGAAGATATAGTGAGAAGGCATTGTCTATGAGGAATGGGCCCTCACCAGACAAAAATCCACCAATGCCTTGATCTTGGACTTCCCATCCTCCAGAACTGTGAGAAACAAATGTTTGTTGTTGACAAGCCACCTAGTCTATGACATTTTTTGTTATGGTAGCCTGAGTTACTAAGACAGTATATAAATGCACAAAAGTATTGATAAAAGTACTGTATGAGAAAACGGCAAACTCTTAACATTGTTTTTTTTATATAATTTGAGAATGAATTGATTTAAAATCAAAACTGAAAGCTTTCAGGTATGAGGAAGTATTTGGGGGATGATAGAAATGTCATAACTGAACTGTGGTAGTAGTTGCACAACTGCATATATTTACTAAAATTATTAAATTTTATACTTAAATGAACGAATTTTATGGTATGTAAATAACACCTTAATAAAGCTGTCTTTCAAATAAACTTCCCAGGTGATTTTGGTGTGGACCTAATTTGGGGAACCCTGGCTGCAAAATGCTTTTTTCATTTCTTCCCTTTTTTCTAAACCCCATCTTCCTTTCTTAAATGAATAAGTGTTTATCCTTCATTAGGAAATATAATAATAAAATCAAGAACACATGATAAAAATCCATATGCCATAACATTTCTACAAAGTATTTATAACTTTGCATATTTGAGGATTGGTAAAATAAATATGCCTAAGGAATTCTAACATTTCTTAAGTTTAAATTTTTTTAAAAGTTTGATTTTAAACCCTACTTACTTCTAAAGTCTATGGCTGAGCATCATTCTTTAAAAAATGCCTAGAAGAATGCATTTTGAAACATAGGACTTAGTACTGCCCTTTTCACCAGGCTGTATAAGGGAATAGGAAATAACTCTATTAGGTGGGAACCTACTGTACTCTGTATACCTGTCCTACCCTGTTCCTCATTCAGGAAAGCTGGCTTTGGGATCTCTCCTCCTAGACTTCAGTTTATTGATCATGGTTGGCTCTTGGCCCATTGGAGGCTAATTTATAGGTTGGTGAGAACCTGTGTGGTTGCTTGGCCAAATAATTGTTCTAACTGCCAAGACCTATGTTGCCCCACTGAACCAGTGAGATCCTATTTCTAGTGGCCTTTAAAGGCACCCTACTACAGAGAGAATCAATTCATTGCCCTAACAGTGGTGCAAGAGATTGGAGAACCGTGCACTACCTATTCAGTCATGAGCTGGCACCTGATGGCTCAGAACAGAGTTTCCCATATGCTGAGCACATTCCAGTCTCCGGGTAATCTGTCTGAGCGCTTGTTCCCTGCTCTTCTTCATTTCCTGTATGCTTTATGGGAAACTCCTCCTCCTTGTTAAGAACCTTGAATGAGTTTCTGCACCTTACAAGTGAAGCAGCCTAATTCACCCAGCACAGGAAGTGGCCCAAGAGCAACCAGGAAGGGTGCTTGCTAGTGATGTCTCTCCATCATTCATGCTGCATTTAATAAACACACCAGTGCCTGTTTGAAATAGACTACACACACCAGCTCCACGGCTCCTCTCTGCTCGTATGACATGGATACTATTTTTATTATCATTCCCCTTTTAGAGATCAGGAAACTGAGACAGGAAGTGGGGCTGGAATCAAATGCAGGTAGTCTGAGGTCAGAACTTGCACCCAAGCCAATGTGCCATTCTGCTCTCAGTTGATACCAGTTCCCTTTTCTTCCTAGTTTTTCCTCATAACACAGTTTCTTGAGTCTTCCGTCTGCTTGTGAGGTCAAACTAGGTCACTGCTTAATCTGTCTGTTTACCTTGAAGCTTCATAATTCAAAAACCTCCACCATCGCAGCTTGTCCCCTTTTTTCTTGCTTGCTCTTTCCTCCAGTGTTTTGCATAACAGAGTATCTCACATTTCTTGAGCCTTAACTCAAGGGAGTCAAATGTGCTCTGCAGTAGTAACAGGCATGAAACAGAGGGGAATGTAGTGGAAGGAAGATAACTTCAATATCTGACCTATTTTCTTCTTTGGTGTTTGACGCAGGAATGACTTTAGAAGTACAAAGTATAACTTGAGGGACTATGGCAACTTTAATCACTCTGGTACAATTTTTCATACAATTCTTCCAACTAAAAATATTCTCTGTGCCTTGAAAGTGAATTTTCTCTTCCTTTTAAAATGCACACATTCATGAAAAAGAAATATACATGACTTCGATAACATCAGAGTGTGAATGAGTTTATTTCTGATACAAAAGAAAAACCCAGAGTTAGAGAACCTTGGTTCTCAGTCCCTATTCTGCCTTTTTCTGGCTTGGTAGCTTTGGGTGAGTCACTGAGGTTTCCTGAGCTCTAGATTTTTCACTTGTAAGACGTCTTCCTTGTGAGACTCTGAGGATGATACACCATATGCATTAAGTTCCTCATGCGTGGTTGGGTTGAACATACTTCAGCGTGACACTAAACAATATCCATTATTGTGCGCAGGAATAGCAGGAGGTCCCTGAGTCTTTGTCCTGTACTTAGGTGTAACCTCACCTTCATAAAGTTCTTCATTTGGGGAAAATCTCACATTCTGTACAGAATGCTTATGAGGATTAAATAACAAGGATGTAAAATGATGTTGAAGATGTAAGTTGCCAGTAAATACAAATGATTATGATTGCTACATGAATCCTTCATTCCAAAGACATTTCCCAAGTGGAAAATATGCTGTGTGTCAGAGAGGGCATGCTGGTCATCCTCATTACTACATTCTAGGGGTAGGTATGATGGTGGTAATGCAAGCTAAAGATTCATAAAAGGAAGCAAAGGTACTCAATGGTGGATGGGGATAGTTGGGGATAGATAAGTTTAGATAAGGAAAGTGGAGGATGGATTAGGGTGATGGAGGGTAGGTGAGGGTTGCTGAAGATACATGAGGTTGGGAAGAGTGGTCAAGGGTAGATGAGGCTAGTTGACACTAGGCAAGGATGAAAAGGGTTAGTGAAGGAGCTTTTGAACAATGGGCAGGGGAATATCTGCTGGAGAAGGGAAGAAGCAGAAGAACCATGTCTGGGTACTGCAGCCAGGCCATTTTAGCAGGCCCCCTTAGTAAGTTAAAGATGGAGTTCATTGTTGCTGAGGATGCTAAGGCACTAAGGGCTCAGGGGTTGATCAGCATCTAAACCTGAGAGTGAGGAAGGCTAAAAAAACTGGAACGTGTTCCTAAGGAATGCTGTATCATGTGGTTATGTGACAAGCACCCAAAAGCAGCTGATTTTTTTTTTTCATTTTTCCTTTAATTAAAAACTTTGCATGATATTATGGATTGACCTACCTCTTTTCTAGGCTGTGTGAGGAAGGAGGGAAGGTATGGATTCTTCTTACATGGCTGTATCTCTAAATGGCTTCTGTTTGATAAGCTAACAACGCACCCCACAGGGGGAGCCTGGGTGGACTGTAGGGCCAGGCTGTGGTTACTTCCAAAGATGGTTCTAAAACAGAGGACCCTCTACTGTCTGCCATACCCTTCCCCTCTGCTTCTGCCATACCCAGAACCACCAATTTCTCATAAAAGTTTAGAAGACATGACCATAGAAAGCTTAATTTCCTGAAGTGCTTGCTGTGGGTTTCATGCTAAGATTGTCTCAAAAGTGACTTTTCAAAAAGCGCAGATCTGATTGCAGCACTTCCTGCTCTAACACCTTGCATGGCACTTCCCTGCCTGTGAATAAGGTTCAGATTCCCTAAAATAGTGCTCCTTGACTCCCGTACTACCTCTTTGGTTTTCAATGCCATTCTTCATATCTCATAATCCCTATCTGGTTCCTGGGTCCATCACCATTTCCCAGATAGGTTCTGTGTTTTTTCAGCCACATGCTTTTATCTTCATTTCAAAATAGTAATGCTCTGGGTCCCTGTGGACTTCACAGCTGTCCTTTGACACATCCTTAGAGGACAATGCACTCCATTCCCAGGAGTTGCCAGAGTCTACAGGGATACAGTACCTTCTTTTGTCTAGGCTCACATATCAGTTTTACTATAGGGTCTTTATAAAGGAAGGTTGAATCTAAGTTTAATTTTAGTTTGCAACAGACACATTCCTACTGCCAAAAGAAAGCATTCAAGGTGGCAAGTGCATATTGTTGTTTATAGAAACTCAGATATACACACATCTCCTTTGCCCTGCCCAAAATGTGGGGCTGCCCATGTTAGATTCCTGTGGTGGTCATCATTTCGATAAGTATTGCAAGCATCATGAATTTATTTCCTGGATTTTGTTTGTCACAGATATTTCTGTTTCCCTCAAGCCAGCCTGTGTGCTGACTCACCTGGCAGCATGTTCAAGATTGAAGGACCCCTCCTTTCCCCATATGCGTAACCTATCCTGGGTTTTAATTTCAGAGGAAGAGCCATAAATATGTGTCTTTCAGTTTGAAAAGGCACACTAAGAATCTGGCAGCTGGACAAAGAAGGCTAAAGACAAGGTTTCCTAAGGCAGGAAGAAGGGGGTGCACAGCATAAAAGCAAGAAGGGATCCATAGTGTTGATGTTTTGCATGTTGGATTCTTGCTGCACTTACAGACCCTGTGGTTCCATTTAGGAGATGGGAGGGAGAAGAGTCCTCAGCACAGGCAGAAATAAGAAATGGCCATACAACTCCTATTCCAAAAGAGAAGGGCAGTCAAGATCTGCAAAAGATCTGATTTCTGCTGGCTAAGCAGGAGGAGAGGAAGATAACAGCAGCTCTGCAGAGCTGGGACTCAGCTTCCTGACTTCAACTTCCAGCCCTAGATACTTCTCCATGAATTTTCAGGGCAGATCTGCCCTTTTTACCCAGGCTCTCCTTCAGCTTGTTTCTTTGGTAATACTTTGTGATCTCTGCCCAGTGGTTATTTTATGGGATTGATACATAGTAGCATTGCAATTGTGCAGGAAGCTTTGTTCAGAGAAAGAAACATTGTTTCCATGCCAACAAACTCCAAGAGGCAGCCAACCCACACTTCCTTCCTTCCTTCCTTCCTTTCTTCCTTCCTTCCTTCCTTCCTTCCTTCCTTCCTTCCTTCCTTCCTTCCTTCCTTCCTTCCTTCCCTCCTTCCTTCCTTCCTTCTTCTTCTTCCTTTCCCCCTCCCTCCCTCCCCCCATCTCCTTTCTTTCTTTCATCTTCTCTCCTTCCCTTCTTCCACGTTTCCTTCCTTTTACCTCTTTTGGTTTTTTCTTTTCTTCCAAATGTTTCATGCCACACTCAAAGTGGAATTGTCAGAAGGACAAACACAACAGGAAAGAGGATCCAAGAAGAGGAAAGGCTGTGGAAATGGTCATCAGAGTTCATTAAATCTGCATGTTGTCCTTTCAGTTGTGTGGTTTTTGACATGTACACACAAACATAATTTTATGCATATACATACAAAAATAATTTCATAAGGGCTAATTTTGCCCAGAAATGGAGCAAAATTAGCTCTCAGGAAATTCATACAATGCTTTATGCTAAGATTAAGTCTCCAGAGTGACTTTTCAAAAAGCATAGCTCCAATTGCAGCACTCCCTGCTCTAAAGCCTTCCATACAATGAAGGATACAATGCATCCTTCGTACAATGTGAAGGATGTTAGGCGAGCTTTTGGTTGATAGTGTGGACTTCCTCACTGAGACTGGAGATAGCATCTCATGTAGGGAGTAAGAGAGAAGGTGGCAGTGGAGTGTGCTTTGGTAGAGGCAAGGTCCAGAGGTAACATTACCTTGCTCGTTACCAACAAAGCCAGTCCTCCCCAAAATGGGGTATTTCTCTTTTCAGTGCTGTGAAACCGATACACAAAACTGAAAGTGAGCATTGAGAAGTACAGATTTTATTCAATGGCCATGAAATTGAGAGGCAGGAGCTTGGCTCTCAAATCAACCTCTCAGCTCATGAAAGCCAGTAAGCCACAAATATAGGGCATCTTTAGTGAAAGGGCTAGGCATTAAAAATAAGGGGAGGAGCCTGGGTATAGCAGCTCACACCTGTAATCTCAGCCCTGCAGAAGGCTGAGACGGGCAGATCATGAGGTCAAGACATCGAGACCATTCTGGCCAACATGGTGAAACACCGACTCTATTGAAAATACAAAAATTAGCTGGGCGCAGTGGCACGTGCCTGTAGTCTCAGCTACTGGGGAGGCTGGGGCAGGAGAATCGCTTGAACCTGGGACGTGAAGGTTGTAGTGAGCCGAGGTTACACCACTGCACTCCAGCCTGGGTGACAAAGTGAGACTCCATCTCAAAACAAACACACAAACAAAAAATAAGGGGATGAATATTCAAGTCTTTTCTGGGAATAGGCAGACGACTTCTTGGAACTAGAGTTCTGCCTTCCTTTCTGTCCTTTTATAGTTTCTTCTGGTAACTGTCATGGTGATTGTCAACTGTCATGGCACTGTGAGAGTGTCATTTAGCTTGGAAATTAGGTTATAACGAGGTTAGAGGTGCTTAGGTCAAGTGAGCCTCCATCTTACATCCCACAAGTCTTGACTGGTTTAGTCACGAAGGGGAACTTCTGACCACAGGCATCCTGTTTCCTAAAGGTCAGTGGAGTTAGGGCAGGGTAGAAACTCACCTATGCCATGCAGGCTTTACACTGGAAACACTCCAACCTGAATGGAGAGTAACAGTTTTAAGGACCCAGATCATTTTCTTAAGTCTTTACATTCCTACTACCTACCCGATCTTATCCAACATAGTTCCTTTCACATAGCAAGTCCTCAATAAATGTTTATGGAGATGAATCAGAATGAGGGCTAAGGTGCCCCTTGGCCCCTTCCTGACAGCGCTTGCCTCCTTTTCACTGTCGTTTCCCCATCCTATCCCAGTTACATGCTGATTTTCTAAGCTGGGCTTGACTGTGCAATGACATTTAGTTTGTAGGTGACAGATGCCCAACTCAAATTTTCCTGAGAGGAAAAAAAGAGGCGAATACTTTTCACAAAACTGAAAAGTCTAGGGAGAAAAACGATATCCAAAAAACTAAAAATTGCCATGAGGATATAGAGTCTTTATCTCCCAAGGTCCATTTCTCCCTGGATGAGGGTCATTCTCTTTCCCTATAGTGGCCCTCCTGAACTTCAGGCCCTAATGTAAGCAGTGGGCAAAGTGCTTCCTTATTGACTAGTCCCAGTGCATCATGCTGACTGAGTCCTCTTTACTGAGATTGTACCAAGTGCCTATTTGTGGGCCAGGCCAAACCTGAGATTTGTGTCTGCCTCAAAGGCAAGGGATGGGGTTAGGCCTGCCAAAACTCAAGAACTAAAACTGTAGAATGGGTGGCTTTTGGAGGAAAGTTGGGGTTCTGATAGGAGAGAGAATAAAGATGAATACAAGCAGGAAAATTGGGATTGAAACAACCATCAACCCATCTGGTATGAATTGTCTTCTTTTTTATATTTGATGGTGACTATGAACTTCAGAGTGGCATTTCCTTGCATGTCGCCAGTTGTAAGTGGCTGACAGTTCAGCACACATGCTGTAATGACTAAATCAGAAAGTCCATTTTCATACTCTCTAGTTCATCCATTCCCAAAGATGTTTATGAGCACTTAGATTGCAGCTTCCGGACAGCAGGAGAAAACATCACTATCATGTGACGTTATAATTCTAATACCAGTAATTGGGAAAGGAAGCGTAAATGATAATAATCTGGGGAAAAGCCGTCTCTCCTTCTCATTTCCTGCCCGTGTGCCAGGCTGTGCTCTACTTTGACAGGAAGTGGGGGAAGCATATTTGAACATGTCCTTCTATCGCTCTCCACACTGTCACTGCTGTTGTTCCAGTCTTCAACGTCTCTTTCTGGGATTACTCTTTAGTCTCCCAAATCAGAGTTGCAGCCTTGTCCTCTGCTTACCTTAGTGAAACCTCCACTCTGGTGCTTTGGCGATCTTTGGAAAGCAAATCACAGCCCAAGACGATGCACTGCAGGTCTAGGCATGCCACTCAGGTTAACCCCTGTCTAACTCTAGCAGGGTTATTTCTCAAACTTACTTACACTATTTGCCTCCATATTTTACAATATTTTTGCTGTATCATGTACCATCTTTACAATGCTTTGTTTAATATTTTCTTTAAATTTATTCTTATTTAAACTTGCCCTTGTTCTAGGCCACACTTTTCAATTAAATTTCAATTTTGATATGTTGCTTTTTTTTTTATCATTGAGTGTGAAGGAAAATTAAAGTAAGTAAATAATGATTTTTAAAATGTTTCTAAAATGATCTGGAATGCCAACAAGGGTAATACTAGCCCTCGGGATTAAATCTGAACACAAGATGGCCTTAGGTCTTCTTGATTTGGCCCCAGATCACCTTTCTGGCCTTGGTATCTTACTCCAGTCGGTTTTCCAGACTCCACTGATTTTTCACCCTTCACATGTCATGATCCCTTAGACTCTGTGCCTTTGCACATACAGTTCCTTCTACCTGGAATTATGCTCTTTCACTTCCTTCCTTGTTGGACAGACCATTTTTACTCTACAATAGTCACCCCCTTCCTGAGACTCTGCAACGTGATTATTGTTTCTTCTTCTAACAGTTGATCCAGCTGTGAGCTGGACATACATATTGTACTGTGTCTGTGGATTACTCAGCCAACTTTCTTCTTTAACCTCAGTCATAAGCTCCTGTAGGGTATGGGGTGATGTGATTTGTATATGTATTCTGGGGCTGAGCACAGAGACACCCTCATGAAGGTTTGCTGTACTTGGTACAGTCACACTTCATCACACCTGTTCAATTTCTCCTTCTGCAATACCAGTGAGGATCATTTTACTTTCAGAAACTGCAACAGTAGGTATTTGCAGAAGGTCTGTGGCTCATTCTGTGGGTACCATGTCTGTCCACAGAACCACCCATTATGATTAATTCTACAAAGCAGTGGTCCTTACATTTTTTTCCTGGTCAGTTACAACAGAGTTATATACAGAATGTTCATATATGTGATACTCTACTGTGGAAAAGCACAGGGTTATTATCTACAATTTCCTAAATGCTTACCATAACTCCATCTCCTCCTTTGTCACCCAAAGTAGCAAATTCAAAATGGTAATGAGACTTTTATTACCAAAGAAATAAAGTGGGCGGTGGAGGCTGCAGTGAGCCGAGAATGCACCACTGCACTCCAGCCTGGGTGAGAAGAGTGAAACTCTGTCTCAAAAAAAAAAAAATAGTAAATCATTTGCAAATATTTTAAATTATTAGGTTAGTGCAAAAGTAACTGTGGTTTTGCCATTACTTATAATAATAATTTTTGGCAAAAATCACATATGAAACATCCCACAGCTGAGTCAGTTTTTCCCCCCTGTAATACAAGCTCCAAGAACACAGGTATTTTGCTCGGATTTGGTTTTTCCCCACAAGTACATTCTCAGCATTTGGGCACAATGCCTTAAACAGAGTAGATTCATGGAAAAGATTTTTATTAAATGATTTCACCTATGTATTGCTGACACAACGCTCGATTGTCTGAGTGGAATAACTGTGTGTAGGATGAGTTAAGGGAGGGAGGATATTTGTAAGAAGATGTGCGCAAAACTTGATCTATAGTCTAAACTCCTTAAAGCCATGCATAACTACACTCCAAATGTGCCCTGATGCTCAATTCATAGTGGTGCTTGCCATTTTATTTATTTATTTCTTGAAATGGAGTCTCACTCTGTGTGCAGTGGCATGATCTCAGCTCACCGTAACCTCCACCTCCCAGGTTCAAGAAATTCTCCTGCTTCAGCCTCCCACACAGGCATGTGCCACCACATCCAGCTATTTTTTATTTTTATTTTTAGTAGAGATGGAGTTTCACCTTATTGGCCAGGCTAGTCTAGAACTCCTGACTGTCGCCTTGAATCTTCACAATCAATAAACACTAACAAAACAATTTTTCTTTTGTGGTGGCTTATGATATGATAATTTCATATATGATGTTAGATTCCATTACTGTGTCTAGTCCTTTAATAGGGGGTTCATACAAGTATTATCTTTGTATGGAACAGGTTATCTGTATATTTTATAGGCTCTTAAAATTTTTATTTAAATTTCTGTAATGAAGAGAAATTGCTCTAAGTTTCTTTCTTTTTTTTTTTTTAGATAGAAGTGTCCCCTCACCCCCTTACCAAAGGGGAAGGATCTTCATCCCAGAGAGAGGGGGACCTACTGCGCCAAACACATCTCCCACCTTGCCTGTTGCCACCCTCCCTTCTCTGCACCCCTGAATGACTCTTTCCTCACCCCAAGAATCGCGATGCTTCAATTGCCCCTTCGTGTCTCTCAGCCTCACCCCAAGCTGCTTCTTTCCTTCTCCACCGCATATTTGATGGGGACATGGACATGCAGGCAGAGAAGCTGGGTTAGGTGCTCTTCGTGATCCCTCTGCCATGAGATTATGTGCTTTTAACTGTGAGCTACCTAAGATGACAGTGTAGAGAAGGCCTGCTTTGAACTCCTAAGTTCTTTTGTGTCTGGCATTTTCCTTCCTTTTAGCAGTATTTATTGATATCATAGGCTACCACGTGCCATGGTGATTACCAATGTATTAGTCTGTTTTCATGCTGCTGGTAAAGACATACCCAAGACTGGGTAATTTATAAAGAAAAAGAGGCTTGACAGACTCAGTTTCTTGTGGCTGGGGAGGCCTCACAATCATGGCAGAAGGTGAAAGGCAGGTCTTATGTGGCAGCAGACAAGAGATAACAGGAGCCAAATGAAAGGGGTTTCCCCTCACAAAAGCGTTAGATCTCATTAGACTTATTCACTACCACAAGAACAATATTGGGGGAACCACCCCCATGATTCAAATTTCTCCCACGGGGTCCCTCCCACAACAGGTGGAAATTATACGAGCTACAGTTCAAGATGACATTTGGATGGGGATACAGCCAAACCATTTCAGCCAATATGCAGTGGTGTTAGCCATTGTTAATGATGGAAAGAGCAAAGGCACAAATGTTCAAAGCTCCAACGTCGTGATCCCCAGGCACGTGTCCTTCCTCATTACTACCTAGGGCTGAAAATCGCCAAAGAACACCCACCACTTCTATTGTTTGCTGTCTATCTTGTGTAAAAGTTAGGTCTTCAAAGGCTTCTAAGCCAAAGATTGAGACATCTCTGAAAAAAACAATGCGTCTTAAAGTCAAGCCTCAGGATAAACAGGAGAGAGTGTTAAATGCCACTAGAAAACCAGCCAAGTAAGGTAAAAGACTTTGGGTTGGGATGTTTAGGGCCTTGCCTGGCTATACAAGGCCTGTGTCCAGCAAACCCTCTGGGTTAATAAAACACTGGCCAGAAATGACCCCCAAAAGCCTTACTGATTCCCCAAATCAAAAAATACTGTGGGCTTTAATATCCAATAATATCCAACATAAGCCTGCATCAGCCTAACATCTTTTCTAAGCTGTAACTAAGGCTATTATTTTTACATTGTCATTAAAATGAGATGTCCACTCTTAAAGAGAAGATCAAATTTGAAAGGAAATATAAAAAAAAATCAGGACTTCAAAACTTAATCATAATAATGCCAGGAGCCATTCCATCCTGTTTCTGATCTATGCTTCCTACAAATAAAGATTGGTAAATTGAAAGTTTTTATTTGGCATTTATTGTGCATTTTGGAGGACTTGTAAATCTGGCATTTGATTTGTTAGCATTAGGGCTGCCGTAGAGGACTTGTAAATCAGTTTTCTGATGTGGCAAATCAATTTTGTTTCAGAGGTGAAGCTCGGTGGCTAAGTGAGATGGGGGAGCAAAGGGATATAAATTCTGTGGCTTCAGACAGGAGAGTGTCATGAGCAGGGTCAAGGGAAGCCCTCCCCAAAGTCTCGAGGATTGTAGTCCTTAGATTATGGATTTCAAACTGGCTTCCATGGGCCAAAATATAGTCCCTAAATGTGTTTCATATAACTCATACATTTTTTAAAAAATTTTTTGGATTAATGGTTATCCCTGGGAGAATTCATGTAGAAATTCAAGTAGAAGTACTACCTCTTGAAAAACCATCAGAAGTTCCTGTCACGTGGCCTGTGAGTCCTCATGGCAACAGCCAGCTGCAGGTGCAGAGCTGTGGCCTCCTTTACCCGAGGCATGAACCTCTAGGTCTGCCACAGTTCCTACCTGGCCTCTCTACCCACATCACCTTCTTGCCCCCTAGGAACATTTGATCTCATGACCCTATTGTAGGCACTAGGACATTCTGAAGACTAAGTTTGGGAAAGAAGCATACTAAAAAATTATTTGTTGTTTATCTGAAATTGAACTCTAACTTGGCATCCTATATTATACCTGATAATCCTACTGTGGTAAGCAGAATTCTAAGGTGACCCTAAACTGTCCACATCACTTAAGTATATGCTCTATATGATTCCCACCCCTTGAGTGGGGCAAGACTGTGGCTATAATTAGGTCATATGACAAAAATGAAGGTATTTTGCAAATGTAATTCAGGTGATCATTTCTAGTTAAATTATCATGGCTGAGGAGTGATTGTTTGGTACTAAATATGGCCCCTGCTATAAAGGCAAAAACACTGGCTTCATCTCTAGAAAGGAGTGTCACTGAGGCAATTTTCCATATAAGGTATATTAATTCATTTTGTGTTTCTGTAATAGAATACCCAAGATTAGGTAATTAATAATGAACAAAAACATCTCTCCTCTCTCTGTCTCCAAAATTTATGCCATTGATATCAAGAATATCAACATATTCTTGATTCTAGTCACTCATCAATAATTGTGTTACATATGAGTTCTTACAGTTGACATTTTGTTGCAATTACTTTCTTTAAGATGTCTTTAATGAGTAAAAACATCTGATAGTTCTTCCCAAATTTTCTTCAAAATTTGATATTCGTCAAACTTTTTAAATTATTGTCCATCACAAATTTGTCCAAAACGTTATTTTTCAATCAATTGGCTGTAATGTTACATTTTAATCTTGATTTACTTTTCCTAATTACTATGCGGATTAAACGTCTGTTTGTATTCTTTTTTAGTCTGTTGTATTTCTGCTCCTATGTTGTTCTTGTTCACTCCTTTAAAATCTATTTTTCATTAGAGTATTTTACCTTTTTGTTTTGCATCTAAAGGAGTTTTTATATAATCTTTATATATTCTTGATTCTAGTCACTTATGAATTAATCGTGCTACAAATTCTTACAGTTGGTAATTTGTTGTTTTACTTTCTTTAAGATGTCTTTAATGAGTAAAAACATCTTACCTGTCTTCCCAAATGGTTTATAATAAATAGGCATTTGTTTAAAAACAGAAAAAAGTTTGTAAAATATCCCAGGTGAAAGATTTCATATACATTTCACTTTAAAAATGTGTGTACATGTGTGTGTTTATTTGAAAGAACATATACAACAATTTTAACATTTTGTATCAAAAAGAAGACTGTAAATATTAAATATCTTCATATTTTATGTATTTAATATTATGCAATTAATATTTACTATCTGGAAATTAATAATGACATTACTGACATTTTAGAAAAAATGTAAAGTCTAGCAAAGAAAGTAAAAAAGACTGCTTTCTATATCAAAATTAGGTGATTCTAATACAGGCAAATAATTAACTATATCTAATGTCTTCTATGGCGAGGTCATGAACCATCATTTCAAGTATAAAACATGTAAATTGCCTTAATTTCTTAAAAAACATAGCTCCAGAAAAGTCTTACAAATAATATAATCATTGTCATTCATTAGTTTTATCATTATCAAATAGAAGAAGCTAAAGTTCAATACCAGGGCTTTATGATAAAAACCAACACAAAATAAATCACATCTACTGCTTGAGCCCCACTGTGATGAGACTGATTAGAACTTTTTCCAGAGCCAGATATACAGCTTTGTAAATGCCACAGTTAGTAAGTGCATGGTTAAAATCATAGTTGAAGAAACAAATGAATTTTTGAACAAATGAATTGGTAGACTTAGAATTTTTATCTCCCCATTTACGAATATGGTATGAAAATTTATGAGCCTGATCACAACCCTTACATCACACTTTGTGGTATTGGGAAAGGGTGTGTCAAAAACTAATTCAGCAAAAATTAGAACACACTGAGTTCAGGATTTATTAGAGCTTCACATACTGGCCCTCATTGATTTTGTTGCTATAAGGATAATAACTATATTGTATGTTTTAAAAAATATAGCCATTTTTGAAAAGATCAGTCAGGAGTTACAGATTTAACTTGAAATTTCTTATATAATAACAATTATTGTTGGTGTAATCCATCAAAATTTTATAATGGCTCTTGACTTCCTAAATTCACTTCATACTCATGATAATCTTAGGAAGCACAGAAGGATCATTTGTTCCAAGGAGGCAATCAAATCTCAGGAGGTGTACATTCCCAGAGAAACAATAATGGACAAGTGATAAAACTGGAATCAACTCCAGATCATTTTTCTTCAAATTCAGTATTTGTTTTTTCTATCTGATAATGGAGCCTAGGAAATATGGCCAATCAGTAACTGATTAAACTGCCATGGATATCTGTTTTTTCATTTCCTAGATGTAGTTGAGAAATTTATCAGTTTTATAAGAAAAAATGCATTCCATTATGAAATAATTAAATCAGCTCCCCTCTTCCAGGGACAAAAAGAAGGGATTAGTTCAGTTACCTGAAGAAACCAATCTAGATGTTGAGGCAAATTAAAAGCAGAGGGTCCACTGGAGAAGCTTTGAAGAGTAACACAGATGTCAGAATGCAGACACATCAGGGGAAAAGAAAGCAAGGCTCCTGCCAGGGATCTGTCTTAACCAAGCATGCAGTTATGTTTTGGTTGTGGGGTAAGTGGATTCAGGGGAAAGGCAATGCCACCACATTAAATCTAGGATGGCTGGTTTCACTGAGCAAGTTGGGGAAGGGGTGAGGTAGGGAACGCCAACTGCATGAGTAAAGACTTATGGTTAGATGGGTCAGATGGCCTGTGTAAAGAAGTGTTGAATGATAAAACTGAATATAGAAAGCAAAGCCCTTGAAAGACAGCAGGAGGGCTTTTGATAAAATATATTTTATGTGGTTTACAGCAAAAAAATTTAGAAGAGCAAGCATCATTCCTTTATTACTTTTTCATTGAATAAACATAAGTCCAGTGTTAGATGTTTGGAAATTGGAGACAGAAAACAGTCATGTCAGCCAGGCATGGTGGCTCACACCTGTAATCTCAGCAATTTGGGAGGCTGAGGTGGGCACATCACTTGAGGTCAGGAGTTTGGACTAGCCTGGCTAACAGGGTGAAACACTGTCTCTACTAAAAATACATAAATTAGCTGGGCGTGGTGGTGGGTGCTTGATAATGCCAGCCACTCAGGAGGCCAAGGCAGGAGAATGGCTTGAACCCGGGAAGCAGAGGTTGTAGTGAGCTGAGAATGCACCAGTGAGACTCTGTCTCAAAACAACAACAAAAAATAGAAACAAAAACAAAAACAAAACAAAAAACACTTATGTCATCCTGAGAGAGTTCCAAGTTTATGTGTAGTTGAAGAACCACATAAACAAAACACTGTAATGCATTGAGATGCGTGTAATGATAGAAGGCTGTGGAAGCACCCAAGAAGGCTTGCAGAAAGAGCTGATGTGTGACGGAGCCTTGAGGGGGTCTAGGAGTTAGAAAGGGAAAGAGAGTGGAAAGGATGCTCTCCTGGAAAGAAAATAGCATCTGAAAGACCACACATGTGAGCACTGGGGCCAAGCAAACAGTCAGCACTGCAAGGGGATGAAGAGGCAAACAACACAAATCACAGGAGTTAGGAAAATGCCTCTAAATAGGAATCAGATTTGCTACAAGCTTCTCGTCAGCCATGAAAGACAGGAGTGTGTCAAAGTTGCATCATCCTCATCGTCAGAAAGGGTGAGCACTAGCTTCTTGTGGACCCTAAATCCACACAGGCTTTTGATTAGGAAATATAGAGGTAAAAATGAGCAACTTTTTAAAAGCCAACAAACTGCTACTGAATAACCAACTATATTACCCCAAATCAGTTGGTATCATTAGAAGGGGGCACATTTGGCTTGAACGCAAATTATAGAATATCAGAGAGAAAGAAACCAAAAAGCATCAGGTTTCACTAAATCTAGAGAGCAAATGACCAATTTAGTGGCTTTAATTTCTGGGACTCTAGGAATTCCATTGACCCAACTATATTTCCTCTATATAACATCAGAAATCCCAATATGAAAGCAGAAAAGTGACAATGTCTTCTAGATAATAAAGTAAGACTCATTAATTTTATACCTTGCTCAGACACCAAAAAAAACAAAACAAAACAAAACGAAATCAGGCCAGGTTCGGTGACTCATGCCTGTAACCTCAGCACTTTGGGAGCCTGACACGGGTGAATCACAAGGTCAGGATTTCAAGACCAGCCTGGCCAGCATGGTGAAACCCCATCTCTACTAAAAATACAAAAAATTAGCAGGACATGGTGGTGTGCGTCTGTAATCTCAATCGCTTGAACCTGGGAGGAGGAGGTTGCAGTGAGCTGAGATTGCACCACTGCCCTCCAGCCTGGGTGACTGAGCTAGACTCCATCTCAAAAAAAAAAAAAAAAAAAAATCAGAAAAACATTTTCGAATGTGTAGTTTTTATTAATTTTTCTTGAAGAAACCACTGGAATATATGTTTAGCCAACAAACAGATGACTGGAAAATCCATAGCAAAACCAAAAACAACAACAACAAAAATAACCCTGTTAGGATTATACTGAGAAGAATAAAGACTAAACAAGAGTATTTTAGCTACAAAACATAACACAAATGCTACGTATATTACCAATGTAGAAACTGTGCAAATTACAATAGCTGAGAGAGAAGGATGAGAAATAAATGAAGGTAGTGTAAGTATGCTTATGTTCTTATCCTTTATGGCCAGGAGTAAAAAGATATCATTTAAACATGATAATTTATGGAAAGTCATTCAACTAAAATTAGTGAGTAGGGTAAGGGAAGATGTGGACATGTATCAGTTTTATCGCTGTTATATAAATTCAATTGACATTGTGTAAAGAAAGTCAGTCTTAAGTGTATTATGTTAGTATAATTATAAAGAAACTATCCAGAAGATATACATAAATCTTCCAAATGATCAGAAGAAACACACACACACTGTATAGTGAAAGATTTTTTTAAGTGAAGAAAATATATACAAACAGAAAGCATAACATAATGCCAATATTAAATGTATCTGATACGTAAATAACTATAGAAAGGCTAACTACTGTATTTTAAAAACACATCTGGATTTTACAAAGAAAAATCCCATTATATGCTGAGAAAACATACTCATTTAAAACAAAGAATGGTTGAAAATATAAGAATTAGGAAAGACTCACTAGGAAAAAATGGATATATAAAAATAAGCAGAAAGCAATTTATTTTAAAAAATTGTTGAACTAAAAAATACTGTTTTTAAGGGAGGAACAATAAGTAGATAAACTCTATTGGATAAACCAACTCAGGAAAAACAGAGAGAACATACAAATTAAGTCATAAGAGGCAAACCACTACTGAAAAAAGAAATGGAAAATATAAGACTACTTTGCTTCTTGCAAATAAATTGGAAAGCAGAATAAAATAAATAATTATAATGAATAATTATCTAGGAATACATAGATTACTAAAACTGACCCTCTAAGAAATAAAAAATATCTGAAAAGACCAAATACTGTAAGTTGTCCATGTTTGTATTCACACACCCCCCCACACACACCCACACACACCCACACACACCCACACACACACGCGCGCGCACACACACACACACACACACACACACACACACACTAAGAGCAGAAGTGGATTCCAGTTTTGGGGGTTCTCAATGCTTAAAAAATTTTGTCATTCTCTTTATAAATAAATATAAAAATATTGAAATAAAAATAGCAAAGTGAATGTTTACTTGGAAAGAAGATGTAAAAAAAAAAAGAGTAAATTACAAAGAAAACAGTAAACCCAAATGCAAATATTGCAAAACTCAGGTAAATAATGTAGTATTTTTATTAAACAATACATTCATACTGCACTTTTGCAGTATGTTTTGGCTGCATACTTTGTTATCTCTTCATATAATAATGCCTTTTTAGCATCATTTTCTATAAAAAGATGAGAAAGGCAATTTTATCTTTCCTCTAGCAATATTAATTAAAAATTTTAAATTATTGCCTCTTACAGTTTTCTTTAGCTTCACAACTCATTACTGATATTATAAAAGTATTTTAGGATTATTGGCAAGTTTGGGAAAACCACTGCATTTTTTCCTATATGAGATATGTATTTGCAGGTATTTTAAGTTTTCTTACACAATGACTAATCTTAAGTACTGTTTGAATTTATATCACTCATTACCTAGAGCAATTCAAAACATTTTAAAATTTCTTCTATGTTGGATTCAACTGCATAACTGGGTAATCAAATTACTCATAAGCCACACACATTGACATATTGATAAATATGTGTGATTTTGTCACTGGAATACTTATTTATTCAGGCTCTTTCAGTTTGGGGTAGTAATTTGGCATGCCATTTGTCTGGAATCTCTCAACCTTGCTAAAGTGCAATCCAATATATAGGTGCACAAAAGCAGACAAACAACATTCTACTTCATGTACAGATGTATTTGCTGTTTTCAGTATTGCTGCAGATTTGTGCCCTTCATATGAACATTTTAAGTTCTATTTTGTGCAGTTTGATTTTTTGAAGTGTAATTTTTTATAAGTGAATATGTTATGCTATTGAGCATTTTTCTTTCAGGAGTAGTCTTCCATTTTGACTGGTGTTGATTGAAAACTAGTTCTTTGCTTACACATTTACATGTGTGACAACTGGATTTTTTTTTTTTTTCTTCACAGATTAGATTCTGGTTTCCTGTAATTCAAACTTGGTTTCTCCTTCGCCCTGGATACTTCCAGAGCCAGGAACCACTCATGTGATAACGCCAGGTGAGGAAATATCTGGGGGAGTAGAGTTCCTTTGGAAGCCAAGACTACACATCAAATCTACCAACAATAAATAACAAAACACAGAAGTTGGTTGACTATGATTGACTGAAAACCATAGTGTGTATGTGCATGTGTGTTGTATCCTGTTAAAATAAAACTAAATGTAGATCAAACTCAACTTTCCTATTGTAGGCTGGCTTCTCTAGAAGCAGATGCTGGGAGGCTATTTGGGATGCAAAATGTTCCTTAGGAGTCAACAGCTGTGATGGGAAGAAGAGGATGCAGGATCACACAAAGGAAGACATCAACAGTGCTGTAGAGAGCCCTGAAGACGGTAGCATTTGTCAGAGTGTTCTCCATTGGGCTGAGAGGCCTGGGCATTCCTATTCTTCTCACTTAATCACCAGGTGAGAGGGCTGCCCTGGCAAGGGTGTGCCCTCAGCACGGGGGCTCTCCCCAGAGGAGCTGGCAGCTGCAGACGGCTGACCACACTTCTGCAGGTGAGATGCAAGTCCTTTCTTAAATGGGAATTTGAGTGGCCTAGCTGCAAGTCTACCATGTACCCCTTAGCCAAAGCCCCAAAATACCTACAATCCCTCCAACACCACCTGACAGAAACAGAAGGCTAACATAGAAATTAGCATGGAAAGAGATAGTGGCCTAAGCCAATTGTGACTAAAAACATATCACTTTACAGATTTCACAAAAGCATATGATCATGTGGAAAAAAGGCTAGGGCCCTTTCAGGGGCTTATTAGGGTCCCATGCAAGGGACCCTGAAGCTTAAGTTCACTAGCATCCACTAAACCTGGGAGTATAGTCACAATGTTACATCCCTTAAAGCAACCACCCCAGAGTGTTTCACAGACTAATTCCACCAAACTGTTAAGGACAACGTTAATCCAATGTAACTCAAACTGTTCCAGAACACAGAAGTATAAAGCAGATTTTGAAATTCTCTCTCTCTCTTTTTTTTTTTTTTTTTGAGGTTGGCATAATATTAAGACCTAAACCGTATACAAAGAGAAAAAATGGTAAATTGCAGAACTAACTAATTTACCTAAATTGATAACAAACAAAATCCAGAATGCATTAAGTAAGTAATACTATAATCAAGAGGGTCTTAATCCAAGGGTGATGAAATGTTAGGGAATCCATTCATGTAATTCATCAAAAAAATAGATCAAAAGAAAAAATTATGATTATCTCTAAAGATACTGAAAAGATATTGGATAAAATTTAATAGCTCATCTTAATAGAACTTTAATCAATAAAAAGATAAATGCTTCTTTATAGGACATATAACTATACGAATATATATTTTAAATATACCTTAACTTGAAAAACAACATTATGACTAATGAAGAAACAATAGACTCATTAAATTCAATTTCAACAGAATTTTTTGGGGAGATCTAGATAAATTGAGCATAAAATTAATATGGAAATCAGACAAGCAGAGAGAGTTAAAAATGCTAGGAAAGAAGAACAATTAAGGGAACCTAGGCTTTCCATTTATTAAAACATGTTACACATCTACACTAATTAAAGCAGTGTGGTATTGCTATATGCATGCACAGCCAAGTCAGTGAAATATACCAGAAAGTGCAGAATATAAATGCAATTACCTATGAGAACTTAATATTTGAAAAAGGGATAAAGCCAGCTTCAAAAAATGGAGTTGGGAAAATGGGGTAGCGATCTGAAAAAATACGTCTCTTGCTTGTTCCTGACCTCACCCACACTTGAAAATAAGCTCCGTATCTTTTAAAGAATGCAATAAAAATTGAAACCATAAAATTCTAGAAGAAAATATAGAGAATTTTTAAAAATTAATCTTGGAGAGAGGAAGTCATTTCCTAGAACACAAAACCAACATGAAATATAAATGTAACCACATAAATGTAAAAATAGAATTCTGCAAAGAAAAAAATAAACATAAAGTCAAAGGCAAAGAACAAAGTAGGAGCAAATATTTGCCACTCAGACTGCAAATAGAGAAATCATCTGTTTTATAGAGAGGATTTACAAATCAACATAAAAAAGATAAAAACACCTAAAGGAAAAATAGGCAAAACAGTTTATAAAATAGGAAATTCAAATGTTTTTTATACATGTAAAAAGATGCTCAGTCTGATAATAAAAGAAATGCAAATTAGCACTAGAATGAGGTATCATTTTTTGCCTATCGGATGGGTAAAGTTAAGAACATTTAATAACATTCTGTGCAGGCATGATGTGTGTGGAAGTAGAAACTCTCCCATAATGGGAGTGTCATCTGCACATTTTCCATAGAGGGCAATTTGACAATACTGATTGACTTCACAGATGTCTGCCTCCTTTAATCCAGCAATTGTACTTCTAGAAATTTATCCTCTTAATGCAAAATGGTTAAATATCTGCAATTGTATATGGTCCAGTGTAACACTGAAACTGATCAAAGTAATTAGGGTCCAAAGAAATCATATGATAGAAATAACCAAAGTGTCCATCAGTAGGGGATTAGATAAATATGTTATGGTACATTATGGTACATATCTGCAGATATGTCTTTTTAAATATAGTGTTTTTATTTATGCTGGTATGAAATGATTCCATTTTATATTGTTCAGTTTTAGAAATAGTATGTGTAGTATGCTTTCATTTGAGTAAAATATAAACAAGAATACCTTCATGCGTATTTTCCTGTATATGCAAAAAGTTTCCCTAGTGTGATACATAAAGAAATTATTACAGTATATTGGTTGCCTTTAGGAAGGAAATCTAGGTAGCTGGGAAGAGAGATGCAGGGATACTCTTGTAACTTTTGCAAAAAAATATTGCAAATAAAGAAATACCCTAAGACATGAACCTTGGTCATACAAAAATTTGATTTTTTGTTATATAGATATTGAGTAGTGACACTGGATGCTAAACATAGTTCTGAGTGTCAGTTGGCAGCAGAAAACAAAATGGACACATTCCCTGCCCTCTAGTGATTACATTCTAATAGGGGTAAAAAGACTGTACATGAAGAAGCTTATAAACACCAAGAGGTAATAAAATGCCATGAATGGAAATAGAGAGGAAATATACAGGGTGGTCAGACAAGGCCTGTCTAGTAAGAAGATAGTGGAGCAAAAGCCTCAAGGAGGTTAGGGTTCTGATGTGGTTTGGCTGTGTGTGCCCATCCAAATCCCATCTTAAATTGTAATCTCCATGTGTTGAGGGAAGGATCTGGTGGGAGGTGATTGGATCATGGGGGTGGTTTCCCCTATGCTGTTGTTGGGATAATGAGTGAGATCTCATGAGATCTGATGGTTTAAAAGTGTGTGGCTTCCTTCACTCTCTCTCTCTCCTGCCGCCTTGTGAAGAAGGTACTTGCTTCCCTTTCACCTTGTGGCATGATTATGTTTCCTGAGGCCTCCCAAGGCATGCAGAATAGTAAGTCAATTAAACCTCTTTTCTTTATAAATGTACCAGTCTTAGGGATGTCTTTATAGCCGTGTGAGAATGGATTAACCCAGGTTCCATTAGAATCCATGTGGGAAGATCCTTTCAGACAGAGAGAAAGCAAATGCTAAAGCTCTAAGGCATGAGTCCCAGAAGTGTTTGAGAAACAGCAGAGACCAGTGGGGCTGGAGAGGGTAATGGGGGGATGATAGGATTTCAGAGCAGAATGTTGATGGGGGGAAATCATGTTGGTCTTTAGGTCAGAGTAAGGATATTAAATTAATAGTCATTTCCATGACAGTTTCAGCTCTCAATAAGAAACAAAGTTTGATAGAGAACAAGATGCAGAGATCAGGAGGACCCAGAGTCCAGAAAGGAATATAGAGACGGAATTTCTTGGGAGAGAAGAGGGCACAACACTGATAAATAAGGTCTGAGAGCAATGAGCCTCACTATTGAAGATGGTCAAAAAGAGCCTTAGGCCAGGACTCAAATATCTAAATGGCAGTTCAATGAACATGGAATTAGACCCACTATGTATATTCACACTGAAATCAGCCCCTACATAATAAATTGGTTTTATGTCATCTTTTCTAGAAAGATGTTAAAAAACTAAATTTTTAACTAAAGATGTTAGTTAAAAATTTTTAACTAACAAAGAGATCCTTGATGTTCACCTCCTCCAGATAAGCACTGGGGCTCTTTATTGATTTTGAGCATCTTACTCAGCTGAACACATATTGTAAACCCTTTTATAGACCCTAAGTGTTTATTGGATAAGGGCTGGGACCTTTTGAAATCCGTTATCAGCAGTCACATGAGATGCCTTTTTGAAGTTTGCTAACTTGTAGCCATGGGTCTCTCCTGTGCTAAACAATGAAATATCTTATCTTCCCTACCTAAGCGTCTTGAGGCTCTTTCACTCCTGTGGAAAAACAAGGCAACTGTTGGAGGGATATTGGATTACACTCAGGTGTAAAAGGAAACTACTAAAATTTTTCATTAAGGAATTGTACTGTGTTGGGCATGAGCCTGTGGGATCACTCTTCTTCAATGCAATTCTTATAAACAGCAAAGACTTCTTTTTTCAAATGGGTGAAGTTTATAGAATAAATTTGCTCAGTATAAAGTTAAAGTTTCTAACCTAACACTTTAATAATAGGGCATAACACTTTGAAAAGTAGAGACTATTCAAAAATAATGCAGTGATCACTTTCCAGAGATGTTAAAGAAGGAACTCACGAGTAGGTGGGATTTTGAATGAAACACTTTTAGGTTTCTTCCAACTCTGAGCTTCTACAAATGTGTCATTCTAAAATTCTACCTTTGCTTTTGCATTTCTGTGTTTAGTATTTTGTCAGATCCATCTGGATCTTACTCAAGGAGACAGAACTAACTTAAAATTTCACTCTCGATGAGATGGTCTGCTGAATTACAGGCAGATTATCTCTCCAGGCTCTTCCAAACTGACATAGCTAGAATAAGAATCTGGATTCCAGACAAAGGGGAATATAACAGAGTGTCTTAGACTGAGCTTGCCACAAGCAAGGCCTGAGATAAGGAAGCATTCCTAGGAGATAGTCGTAAGAGAGGGAGGAAGCAGAACAGGAAATGAGCAGAAGCCAAGCCAGGGTGCTGTTTTAAGCAGAGTCCCAGACTCAGTCTGATTTCACAGGAGACCTTTGGAGTGTGAACTACATTTCAAAGTTTACCCTGACTTAAGGCGAGGATACTGCGGTTTTATATTCCTACATCGGTCAGTTATTGACTAAGATATTAACACGTAGGCTTTCTATGCTCATGGGGAAAAAGGCTTCAGTAACATAAGAGAAGACCCAATAAAGAGTGTTGTAGAAGCAAAAACACACAACATTCTGGGAAAGGACTCAAAGTAAAGTTAAAAGGGATCCAAGGTGGACCTGGGCAGAATGCTGAGTGTACCCCTTAAAGGTCACAGCAAATAATACACAAATCAACTTCAAGTTCAAATCCTAAGACCATAAAAATGGTTAGAAGCAAGCATATTAGAAACAAGTTCAGATACTGAGTGCAAAATAGGTGCAAGCAGCTCCTTCAGGATTGCAGAAGTTAATTTTGTGAGAGTGAAAAAAGTTTAAATTGGTGTAGTGTATTAGCCAGGATTCTGCAGAGAAACAGAACCAGTGAGAAATACACATATTAAAAAAAAAATATATATATATATATGTATAACATATACACATATTACATATAAGTATGTATATAATTATATATATACATATATATGTACATACATATATACATCTATTGCATATGTATATTATACATCTACATCGTTTAATATATTGTATATATGGAGAGAGAGAAAGAAATTTATTTTAAGCACTTGGCTCATGTGATTGAGGGGGCTGGCAAATCCCAAATTTGTAGAGGAAGCTGGCAGCTGAAAACACAGGAAGGAATTGATGTTGCTGTCTTGAGACGGAATTTCTTCTCTGGAAAACCTTAGTTTTTGCTCTTAAAGCCTTCAACTGATTGGATTAGACTCAGCTACATTATCTTTACTTAAGGTCAATGATTGTAGATGTCAACCCCATCTACCATGTACCTTCAAGGCAAACATCTAGATTAGTGTTTGGTTAAACCACTGGATACTATAGCCTGGACAAGATGGCACAGCATATTAACCACCAAATAGAATATTCTACATACCACTGAGGGTCTTTCTAAAAGTAAAATTGCGTGGATCTGAGCAATACATGCTAGAGTCAGGGAATGTCTTTCAGCCAAGTTTTCTGGTTGCCAACTACTCATATTCTTGTATGGACCCAGGATCCTAACTTACTCATCTGCTAATCAACACTTGGGTTACGAATCTCATTCACAGAGCTTGGCTTCAAGCATGACATTTAATAAATGAACCACCTAATGTTATGTTTAAGTTATGGGGTAAAAAACAAATGTATTCATGAGAACCCTGCTTATAGTTCTTTTGAAATGAATAATCATCTCTTGGCTCCAGGAAGACCTTGTGCCCATCTGTAAATTGTCATGATGTGAAAACGTTGACAGAGAGGGAGGCTGCTGGAGAGCAGGACCTGCAAATCACAGGACTTGTGAACATTGCCTCCTTTTCCTTACAGGGGGAGGCTGCTGGGGAGCAGGACCTGCAAATCACAGGACTTGTGAACGTTGCCTCCTTTTCCTTACTGACCATCAGGCATTGCTATAATAAATAACACACAAATGATGGCTATAGTTGATAATAGAAAGTAAGCTCTGACTTTAGGTTGGTGGCTCTTAATTTTTTCTACCCAACACGGCGGAGGGATATAACTTTCTCCCATTAGCAACACAGGCTCTTTACAGAGGTAATGAAGGAAATATCACTCACTGAATCTCGTACAGAGGAAAAAAGGGAGTTACACAGCACAGTTCCGCTCTGTCTCTTCAGCGTATACTTCCATTGAGAATCATCCTTCCCAGTGACAAAACTGTGCTTTGCAAGTTCCATATATGTGTTTTGAGTAGAATTGAATCTGGTAGAACTTCTATTTAAGATTGGACAGATTGGCAAGATAAGCTTTAAGATTCCTTCTGTTGACTCAGTAACACAAACCCTGTGATATAAATTACAAATGGTGCTTTCATTAGAATTTGATCTTAGAAATCTAGAATCAAACAGTAGCTTCTATAAGACTCCATATAGTTTATCAATGGCCACAATAATGCTGCATGACAACCAGAAATTCTCTGTGGCAAATAATGGTAAACAAGTTTCTGTTTTTTGTCTCCTCAGAGTTCAGCTGATCTGAACTGGACTTATCTGATTTTGGCTGGGTTTGCTCACATGTCTACAGACAGTTACAGGTCAGCTAGATGCCTCTGCTGATCTTGGCTGGGCTCACTCTAAGTTCCCAAGTTGGATGCCTATTGGCTGATCTTAGTTGGCCCCAGCTGAGACAAGTGAGGCAACTCAGTTCTACTCCATGTGTTTCCTATAGTGAGCTAGCCCAAGCCTGTTCTTATGGCAGTTGCATAAGTTCAAGGGCCGGCAGAAAAGATGAGATTTCCTAAGGCTTAAGCTCAAAACCAGGGCATGGTCACTTCTACTGCTTTCTATTGGCCTTAGCAAGACACAATGCCAACCATATTCGGTTTTAGGGGAAATAGACTTTATCTCTCTTTAATGAGATGGACTGCAAAGTTAGGTGGCAAAGGAAATGATTTACCTTGAGGGATGAGAAAAGGAGCCATTACTACAATCAGTTTACTTTATCTTGACTTGAGAACTCTGACATTTCAAGGGGTACTGTACTAGCTAGAGTTGGCCCAAACTCAGCTGACCCCCTGCAGTATTGGGTATAAGACTGAAATACACCAAGTCCTCTCCTCCCCTCCCCTCCCCTCCCCTTCTCTCCTATCCTCTTCTCCTCTCCACTTCTCCTCTCCCCTCCTCTCTTCTCCAATGTTCTTTGCTTCTAGGTCATAGGATGTCTTGCTTCCGTGTACTCTCTCATTCCTTATATGTTATCAATATCATATTTTAATTACTAAGATAATCTCCAGGCTTTGCAATTGCCTGGTACTTCATAACTGCTCAATAAATGGAGGCTATTATCATTACAGTTCAGATATTCAGAATAAGGTGTTGTATTTTGGAACAGATCCAAAGTTTCTTGGTTAGTAAAATATAAAAAATGGCCTCATTATAAGCCCACCTGATCCATTAAGAGCAATCTCCTGGGACAATATTCTAAAATACCAGGATAGATGCTCCACTGTAAGAGTAGCCTATTAAGAACATGAGTCCAACTTTCACTCTTTAGCAGTTAGATCTATGCCATGCATTTGTTACTGTTCATTGTATTCATTGTACCTCCATAAACTTGTTGTACAATGTAATTTTCTCATGGAACTCCTTTAAAGGTGAGAAGAGAGTGCATTAAACAAAACAAGAACCCCTAATTTTTTTTAGCCATCAGGTGTTAATTTATCAGTGCTCTCGTACATAATTAATGGTCTCACACAGCTTGTGACAGCTGGTTTGTTATAGCCAAAATCCAGCCTTACTAAGTTAAGATTTGGAAGTATGCCACAAGAGCCTAGTTAAACCTGTCATGAACTCCTCATTTGATATTTTAATAGGCTTTCCTGGCATGGGACCCAGTTGCCTGGGCTCACTCTCCTCTCAGTCTAAAAGGTGTGAGTTTAGCTTCATCACTCTACATATCCTCATCGTGTCTCAAACACTTGGAGAATGGGGGTTTGAAAAGGTCAAATCAACATAGAAGAGAAGTTTATGCAAAAGCTCAAATAAAAACAAGATGAAAGTGTATAGAGACAACAGTTAGTACTGGCAGCTCATAAAACAAAACCATGTTGCTAACTTGTCCAAACATCAACAAGCCCTTTTCCCAAAACATACTGAAGAATAAAGGATTCGAAATAACAGTTCAGGGTATAGTTGGTGTCATCTCACAGTTTGTATGTTTGGCAGTATTGATCTACAAAAAACCTGTAGAGAATTCTAATATATTGAGCCTCTTCTCTTTGTTGTATCTTACATCAATGATTTTGCCTGTTTCTTGCAAGCATTTGTTTGCAAAGTTGTGATTTTGCAAGGGCGTGACTGATCCAAGGACACATGATTGATCAGAGGCAGAGCCAGACTTAGAAGATGAGTGCCTAATTCCAAGGCAAGTCTTTGCCACACTATGAGGATGAGTAACTTGGTTTACATGAGATATTTAGAATCTAATGGGTCCTTTATGTTCATGTTGGCAAATGGTACTTCAAACACATACCTACATAAGTATTCCTTTATTGTATAGTACTAGATGGGAGAGGTCAGGGTACAAATTCACCAATGAATTCTCTCTGGGGTCAGCTGCTCTGTGAGCTCCCTTTGGATAAGGAAACAAGCCAGGCAGAGGTAGTCTTCCCAATTCCTCCAAGTGCCAAATACGGTACTTATTTGCCAGCAACTACACAAGGTATTTTTTGTAGGGGACCCTACTTTCATCTTCACAACAACACTGGAGGTAATTATTGGTACCCTCAATATTGCATATTCTGAAATTGAGACTCAGAGATGTGAAGTAACTTGCTCAAGGACACACAGCTAGTAAGTGGCTATTCTAGCACTGAACTCAGTTCTATCTGACTCTGAAGCCCATGTTGTTTTGATTTTATTCATTTTCTATTAATTTCTTACGTGGATAAGATGCATGTCATGATGTTGCCTATTTAGTTGAGAAAAGACATCTAGAACCAACATCAGAGAGTGAGACTCTTTTTTATCAGGAACCCATTTCCTGGCAACTTTGGAATTAGCCAGAAAGGGTTCATATTGCCTGAGTGGGGCTGTGGAAATATGGTTTGTGGTTGGAACTAAAGGGAAGAAGGGGAGCTTAATGAAGAGGGTACTGGGAAGCCTCATCGGCCTTCTATGAAGAATTGTGATCTGACTCTTAGCTTCCAGGGGACAGAGTTTCTAACAGGCCATGCTTTCAGTTTCCAAACTCACAAAGTGATGGACAAGGTGAGACCACAGTTGGTGATTTCACACCTGTAGCAATCAGTTCCCCATCCATCCCTTGCCCCCAGATCATCTCAGGTTGTCAACACCTGATAGAAATTTCAATTCTTTTACACATATCTAGGTGCTCTGAGCCAGGGACTACTTCAAATATATGCCATTCATGACTTAGCAAATCGTATACCAAAGGCACGTTGGAACTGCCTATGGTGGTGTAAATGCTCTGAGAGTGTAGTAGAGACAACATGTACCTGGATAGGTTTGATATAATCAGTCTATTCAGAGCAGGAGAGCAACTAGAAGTCAAGGAACCTGAGCTCCACCCTTGGAACTTTGGGGAAGAGGATCCTGGTTGGCAAGAGAGAGCGAGACAGGCTGTGGGGAGTGCAGTATACTGGATGGAATCTTGTCTCACTCTCTGTTCTCAATGGGACCTTAAATTTGGGCCAGGCATCAGCTGTTGTGTAAATTAGAAAAAGAGACTTTTCTGGATGAATAATAGTAAAATGTGGTCCTTCCTTTCCTCTAGGCAAATGCCAGCCTGAGTCATGTCTCACATGCAGTGGGGGATTTTGGCCCTGACGCACTCCCTAAGACAGGCATATTTGGGCAGTGAATAAATTGCATCACTGTATATGGTAATTCTGCCTGGATAGGAATAGGGAATGGAATCAGAATCATTTAATATTATAAGATAATAATACAATAATTGTAGTAAAGTTTTAAGTCTTTATGAGGATCAAAAAGAGAATCTAATCTGATGTAACCTAAAACATAGTATAATCATGCCTGGTACATAACAAGTGCTGGATCAAAGTTTTTTAAATAAATAAATCCCAAACTGGGTCAGTTTTGCAGCTTTATTCTGAATAGTGCTTATAGAAACACTAAAAATCGTTTTCCATTTTTATGTTCATGACTACTGAGAGTTCACTCTTTAGAGTACAAAGGTTTTCTACGCAACTGAAAAGTTCTTCCACTGCTAACATTTTTTTCATCATTTATTGGTCCATCAACTAATCACTTTTCCTTTTTATACTGATCTTACAATTTTATAAATCTGTGACCATTTAGACGTCAGATGTCCATATCCAACATCATCTAATAAGACTCTCTCTTTAAGACTCCTTTCTCAGGAGATAAAGAAAGAGTAGCTTACAGTGTGAACAAACACTCATCTTTTGATGAACAAACACTCATCTTTTCAAATGTTTAATACCTAAATCTGAGTACTGTTTTCACATGCTATTAGCAATGACCTTCCCTTTCATTGTGTCATCGGCCTCCTAAGTGATCCTGGTTCCACTTCATGTAGTGATTTGCATGTGCCCTATGCTGTCTTTCCCTTTCCCTATACTACATCTTCTGTGGCTCTTACACAAACTATTGCAATTGTCTTCTAACAGATCTTTTACCACCGAAACATCTATCTCTAATTTATCTTCCAAACTGCCAGAAGGAGTTTCCTAAGCTAAAATATTATCATAAAATTATGAAATGTTTCTCATTGCCTTAGAGGGATCAAGACATTCTTCACTTAATAAGGTACTTGAAGTCCCTCCCTGTCTGGCCTTGTCTAACTTCACAACCTCATCACTACCTGCTTCTTCCAACAGTCCACACCAAGCCTGATGGACATTTTATAGTTCTTTTCACTGTTTCAAGCTTCCGTGTCTTGCCTATTTAAAAAAATCCTTTGAGCATGTCCATCCTTATCCTGCCCAAATGGTAATCTACTCATGCTTCAGGAAAAGATGCAAATGTTTCTGCTGGTTGATGATTGTTCTCAGTCCTTCAACTGCACCTAATCACATTCTCACTATCTATGTTAAAGATGGTATTTATTCCCTGAGTTGCCATTATGTATGTATTTATTTCTTTATTATACTTGAGTTCATGGTGAGCAGAAGGGTGCAGAGTATTTTCTTATTTATTCCCTTTAGATCAACTCTCCACACTTTTCAACTGTGATCTGGGTCCACTACTATGTATAGACTATATCCATAAGCTCTCTTGTTCCAGGCTTCCTGGAGATTCCAGCCAATGGGGGACATGCTGGGGAAATCGGAAGGGGGAAATATGTTTAGATTGGACTATTTTTACCAGAGCTCTCCACCCTCCACTCCCAACTGGGCTATGCATTGGCTGTATTTGTGCACCCCTACCAGAGGCCACAGCTTCTACCCAGTAGCTGGGCCTGCTGTCTCTGACATCCAGGAGTCATTGGCTCCACTCATGTTCAGGGCAAGCGTTGCTAACAGCTCCCCATTATTGCTGACACCAGGGACAGAGTACCCTCCTGTGCTATTGCTTACACTTTTGATAATGGTCATTTCATCAAAGTCTTATGAATTAGGAAGAATATACAGGCCATCTGTTTCCTGCCAGGCCCCTGATAGATACATGGACCATGACATTTTTATCTTGGTATATCTTGAGTGCTATCACAAATCCTGAACACCTGTAAACTGCAGTGCCCAGTGGTTAAGAGCTCAGGCTTTGGAATCAGACAAAATTGGTTCTAATCACAGCTCCAATTATTATGCAATCATGGGTCAGTTACTCTAAGTCTCCGTTTCCTCAAGATACAATGGAAATCATAATGATAAGGTTTATTCACAGATTTCTGAGGGTTAAGTGGGAGGATGAAGACAGATTGTTTATCACTGGACTAGATATAGTAAAGAATTTGACCTTGCCCAAAAAGAGCTCTGGACCTTCTCCACAGCTCCTATGAGGTAACCTCTAAACTCTTAAAATTTCTAGTGTGATATGAATGTCTTTGAAATTCATAGGTTGCCCTTGGATCACACTTGATAATTTATTATGCTAGAAGGTGACTTATGGTAGGCCCCTCAAGCCATGTAATATCAGCCTGACCTCCATGGAGAGGGTGGCTGGAGCCTGAGTTCAACCACACAGGTAATCAGCTAATCATGTCCCAGTAGTACAGTGCCAGTAAAAGCTCCAGACCCCACGGCTCACGTGAGCTTTCCCGGTTACAATAAGATGTGTGTATTGTCACACATCAATGCTGGGAAGATAATGCATCCTGAATACAAGAGGAGCTTCCCATTCAGAACGATCCCAGTTCTGTCCCATGAGTCTCTTCCATTGTCTGATTTTAATGTATCTTTTCCTTTTAATATAACAGAGCACAGTAGCTCTCAGTGGATTCAGAAAGTCCTTCCAGAAAGCTCTCCAACCTGAGAGTAACTTGTGGATATCCCCAAACTTGCAGTTGGTGTTAGATGCCTCGAGCAGACTTGACAGTTGGAGGACTATGTCTGCAAATCTTATACATTGGCTAACTCTGGGTAGCTTGATATGTGGTAATCGCCCAATAAATTTTCCTACTGAATATTGATTTAAGAAGTGAATAAAAGAATGATAGTGGGCAGTCAGCACACATATCACTTTCATAGTCTGGGGATCCCTGATTGTGTCTGTGGGTCCCCTATACCATAAATCTGCTTCCAAGTTTTACTAACTTTATCAACGTTTCCTTTTGCGCCAGACTATCATATTTGATTTGGGTCCAAGTGGCACTGTTTTGGTTACAAGCTTAGAAAGCTGAATGCAGTAAAAATAAAAAAAGGTTAGAACTTCCAAATTGCAAGTTAAGAGAGATTTTTTTTTATTCCAGAATGTTTATTTTAAACATTGTTTTAATAGAAATCAGTTGAATCCCACATACCAACAAGATGGTCCTCTGAGACAGATTGACTCCGCCATGTCAGAGGGATTTTGGCAGGCTACGGCGTTCTTAATTCTTACTGTGTGAGAGGCCATGCCTCAGTCACACCTCCAGTACAGAAATTCTTATTCTGAAGAAGTTTCCAGAATGTGGGACTTTCAGTTTTATCTTTTTTTTCTTTAAAAAAATTTGTATTTCAATCTGTTTTTGGAAAACAGGTGGTGTTTGGTTACATGAATTAATTCTTTAGTCATGATTTCTGAGATTTTGGTGCACCCATGACCCAAGTAATGTACACTTTTCCCAAATGTGTAGCCTTTTATCCCTTCCCAGACCCTATTATTTTCCACAAATTCCCAAAGTCCAATGTATCATTCCTATGCCTTTGTGTCCTCATAGCTTAGCTCCCACATATGAGTGAGAACATAGGACATTTGATTTTCCATTCCTGAATTACTTCACTTTGAGTAATAGTCTCTAAGTCTATTCAGGTTGCTGTGAATGCCATTATTTCATTCCTTTTTATGGCTGAATAGTATTCCATGTTACATATATATATATAAAATGGTAGTTCTACTTTTAGTTCTTTAAGGAATCTCCATGCTGTGTTCTATAGTGGTTGTACTGTTTTACATTTTCACCAACAGTGTAAGTGTTCCCTTTTCACTTCATCCACACCGACATCTATTATTTTTTTTTTATTATGGCCATTCTTGCAGGAGTGAGATGGTATCACATCGTGTTTTTGATTAGCATTTCCCTGATACTTAGTGATATTGAGCATTTTTCCCTATGCCTGTTGGACTTTTGTATATCTTCTCCTAAGAATTGTCTACTAACGTCCTTTGTTCACTTTTTGATGGGATTGTTTGACTTTTTCTTGCTGATTTGTTTGAGTTCTTTGTAGATCCTGGATATTAGTCCTTTGTTGGATATATAGATTACGAAGATTTTTTCTCACTCTGTGGATTGTCTGTTAACTCTGCTGCTTATTTCTTTTGCTGTGCAGAAGCTTTCTTGTTTAATTTAAGTCCCATCTATTTATCTTTGTTTTTGTTGCTTTTGCTTTTGGGTTTTTGGCCATAAAGTTTTTTCTTAGGCCAATGTATACAAGAGTTTTCTGATGTATCTTCTAGAATCTTTATGGTTTCAGGTCTTGGGTTTAAGTCTTTGATCCATCTTGAGTTCGTTTTTGTATAAAGCGAGAAACTTTTAGTTTAAAAACTGTTACTTAAGGCTTTCCAGGGATGCAGGGTTTTCCATGCTGAAACTGGGAAAGTTCCAGGCAAACCATGATGACTTGGTTAACCTAGGACCATGGAACCCCACCTTCTGAACCCAGTAATTTAATGTAGGCAATAATCCTAAGGATAGCCAATTTCTGGGCTGAGAGTTGCCTTTAAGATGGTTTGGCTTGAAAACTGCATCTGACAGGGAAAACCATGGCTAATGAAGCCAATTACATCTTCTCTCTCAGGGAATTAGAACTTAATTTGGAGAAAGTTAGCCAACTGGTGTCAAGATGAAAGATGACAAAAGACATACAGCAAGAAGACAACAAGAGGTAAACCATGTCACAATAATGGGTGAGATACAAGGGGTGATCCATGAACTCCTCTGATGGTAAGACATGGTGGAGCCAAAACATCTTTGGATTCTGAAAGGCCTGTTTGTTCCTGTGTCCACAAATCTCACTGTCTTTCCATGGTGCCAAGCTAAACAGTTGCGATTCCTGCTTTTTTATTTCCCTGTGCTCTCTTTTCATAAGCCTTTCATTTCTCAACTTAACTGAACAAACTCTGTTCTAAAACAAAAGGCTAAGTAGAACATCTACACTGGAAGTTATGGTGATTTGTGGTAGGGGGAGAAAAGAGCAATTAGAAGAAATAATGAAGAAAGTGAATTTAAAGTTGACACCACATATGGCATTGTGTCTTTGAGTGAGTTTCTTTGGCTTTTGTTTTTGGGAAGACATAGCAGGTATATATAACTTATGGGGGACGTGAGAGTTTTTTGATACAGACATACAGTATGTAATAATCCCGTAAGGGTAAGTTTTTTTGGGGCCAAAAAGAACAAGGGTATAATAATTTATTTAGTGCCTACTGTGTGTTGGGCACTTCACATAGTTTATTGCATTTAATTTAGTCTTCTTAACAAGATTATGAGGTACATTAATTGTCTCGTTCACATGAAAAAGCTTCATAGACATTGAACAACTTGACCTTGGCTCTCCATGGAAGGAGTTTCAATTCTAGTTGGTATCACTGCAAATACATTAGACCCTAGTGCTTCTTATTGCATATGGGAACTAATTGAGTGACTCTGGACACTGACAGGCTTTGTGGCAATGGTTGAAATATCCTTTTGGAACTTGGGACACATATAGTGGATAGCAGAGTCCCTGGTCCATCTGCTCACTGCCAGGACATTTTGCTTTCACCCTTCTCTGTATCTTTCCATACATTACTGACCCTGGGCTCACTTGTCATGCAGTTACTTTCTTTAAAATTTTTTCAGGATAATTTCACAAATAAAGTTGATATGGTTTGCCCGTGTCCCTCCCAAATCTCATCTTGAATTGTAACCCCCATAATTCCCACATGTCGAGGGAGAGACCCAGTGGGAGGTGATTGGGTCATGGGGGCGGTTTCCCCTATGCTAGTCTTGTGATTGTGAATGAGTTCTCACAAGATCTGATGGTTTTATAAGGCAGTTTTTCCTTCTCTTGCTAGTTCTCTCTTTCCTGCCACCATGTGAAGATGGACTTTGCTTCCCATTTACCTTCTGCCATGACTGTAAGCTTCCTGAGGCATCCCCAGCCATGTGGAACTGTGAGTCAATCAAACCTGTTTTCTTTTTAAATTACCCAGCCTTTGACAGTTCTTTATAGCAAAATGAAAATGGAGTATACAAGGTTGATAGTTGGTTGACAAAGAAATGTAGGCTCAGAAAATGAAGCAACTTGCCCAAAGCCACACAGTGAGATTCTGCCAGATTCATTGCAGGAATACCAGGAAATGAAGGGGAAGGTAGGAGGGTCCCAGAAGAGTAACAGGCTTAACAGGCACTCAGACTTGGGAGAGAATAGGGACATCTAAGCCTAGTTGCCCATTAGCTGGCTGTGTGTCTCATAGGCTGTTTTCTGTCCTTCTGTAGGCCCCTGTTGCCCCTTTCACCCAGATAGAGCTTGTCGCAGTAACAGGCACAAAATGGAGTCACTGTGTGCCTTGGCCGTCACTGTGTTCTGAAGGTGCAGGCCTCCTTTCCTCTCTCTACTCCTTCTCACCACCCTGTACCTGGCTTTATGAGACTCATGATTCAGGTATAACTCAGAAGCTGCCTCCTCCAGTCCCCTGGTCCCCAAATCTGGGTAAAATTTCCCTCTTAGATGCTTCTCTAGCTTCCTGCTTCTCCCCCATCTCATTTATTGTAATACCCTATTCGTTTCTGTTGCCTTCACCAGGCAGCCAACAAAGACCCCTTTTGTCCTGTACGCCACTGCTGCTCCAGCATGCCTGGTACTTAGTAGGCATGGAACAGTGAATTGTGGAATAAATTAATTAATAAAGAGCCATGGAGCCACAAACAGTAACCAATCCCAAGAAGCTTAGGAGCCAACCAAACAAAGGAACAATAACAGCAGTGCCTGTTTACTGAGTGGCCAGTGGGCACCAGGCATTCCTTTCCATCATGTTATTTAAATCCCTAATGGTTCTGCAAGGTAGGCATTCTCCTTCCCGGAAGTTTGAAAGGCTGAAGGTCAGAGATGTCATCTCAACCATCCAACTCATGCACTATCAGAGGCTGAGATTCAAAGACTTGCTTCTTTGTTTGCAAACTCATGCTTGGAATCCAGAAATCCAATAGGGAATCAGAACAGGAGAAATGTGAAAGGCCCCACACCCGCCTTTCCTGGAGAGTGGAGCAGTGCATCGGTCACAGGGTGCTGAAGCAAGCGGCCTGCCTACTTTCCAGGCCCAACCCTGGGGTGGCTGCTGCGGACAGGGCTGCCTGCCCTTAGTGAGGCTTCTTCAGGCTGCCCTGGAAGGCAGATTCCCCAAAGCTTGATTTTGTTTGTCAGCGTTTCTTGGTCTGCCCACGCAACATTTCTTTAGAATTTGGAGTAAAACCAGCTCTGTTTTTCACAATCAAGTTTCTCCCATTACCCAGGAATAGCCAAATTGACTGGGCTTGTTTCATCTGCTATTTTTCAGAGAGCTTTTGTGCTCCCCCTTGGCGGGCCTCTTCCCCTTCCCTGAGTAAGATTGGATTCCCTGATGGTAATCCTAATTATAAGCATATGTTGTTGCTCTCAGCTACCACTGGACTTGCAAGCTTTCGTTTTAAAGGCAAAAAATAGAAAGTCGTTTTTGGAATACATTTTCTGTCAAGGGGCAGTTTCTGTGGACAGAAAAGTGATTGTCAAATGCATTCTTGGAGCAGATTTGCATACTAAGCACGAGTTCGAACCAGGTAGCCATGTCAGGCAATTACTGCATCAGCAGAACAATGTTTTATAGCTTAATGTGATGGTCACAGGATCTGAATCTCAGAGACTTGTTGGCTTACACAATGTTAGTGGGGAATTGAAAACTCCAAAAAGCATCCCAACCATCTTTACAAATCAGTGCAGGAATGAATTCAACAATCAGACATTTTTGTAAGCAATGTTGATTTATTTAACTGATTGTAGTCCATTTTTTCAGATTCCTTTCCTCTGCAACAGAGCAACACACATTCATGGGTAAGCTGTTGGTGTCTTGGCTGGGTTTACTCCAGGCATCTGTGTAGTGATGGGGCAGAAGGGTGTGGAGGAAGGCATGGGGTGACATGTGGCCCTGTTTAGTAAGTGGGTTGGATTTCAGCCAGCCTGGCAGCCTGTTCGCCCCCTCCACCCTTTCCCTTCTAAGGTCTCTACCATATTACAAAGGAGAAGTGGGGACTACATATCCTCAAATCCCCTTCCCCAAATTTGCCTACTAGGGAGACATACTTGCACAAGATTTGGAAGGTTGAAGAGCAGAAAAAGCTGTGATTCTCTGGAGGCAGTTGTAGCGGGTATGTGCACAGAGCTGAACTTCACTGACAACTTGCCTGAGAATCACCTGCTTCTGTGCTTCAGGCTGAGGACTTTGGCAGTGACTTCTCTGACCTCTACTTCCCAGATCTTCCCTCAGCTATACAGCCCTCTAATTCCAATAGCAGAACACATAGATCAGCTTTTGGTTTACTGAAGGAACCCTGGTTAATGCAGGATGTTTTTCAGAAGAGCGTAATCCTTCATGGAGCAACAACTCACCCGCAGTTTCCCTCTGTTATGTCTTACAGAATCACAGTGTGCTGAAGCTGGAGGCGATCTTTAAGATCATGTAGGCTGATAGCGCCTCAAAATTTGGATTCATTGACAAATGTAATTTTTAAAATTGTGTGTAACTGACTTGCGATTCCCAATGATTGTTTTGCTAAGGATATTTTTACATGTTTTTCGAGTAAACTATCACAATCATTTCTAAAAGAAAAGACATTTAACATCCTGCTTCAACAAAGCAGACTATGCTATGAGTATGAGGGATAGCATTTTAGAGCAAATACATTTTGCTTTATGCAAAGTTTGCTACAACTTGCTTTTTATTTTTTCATTCAATGCAGGCAGATCTAAGCTGAAGTCTTCATCTTATACCTAAGGAAACTGAAGCCCAGATAAAGTAAGTAACTGTCACAGAGTTTATTCCAGGCAGAGCTAAGACCAGAACCCAGTTCTTCCTGTCTCTAGGGTTTCCTGACTAGGGCTCTATTGACATTGAGGGTTGGATAAATCTTTTCTGTAGAGGATAGAGGAGTTATCTAGTGCATTGTGGCATGTTTGGCAGTAGCCTTGGCCTCAACTCACTAGATGCCAGTAGCTGTCTCCAGTTGTGGCGACCAAAAGTATCTCCAAGCATCACCCTGCTAGTCTCCCAGTTAGGAATCACTGCCCTAGTCTAAAGGAACTTCTTTCCTAAGATACTTGTGAATGCATTTTCGCTTTTATCACCAATAACACAATTGTAAAAGAAGCAAACTTTTTCAAATACCAATTGTCTTTTAACTGAAGATTCTTGGGGTTTATGATGAATAGAGGTAAGTAGAGTGTGGGGAATATATGCCCGAGCATTCTCATGTGTGCCAGCCTGGGAGACCAATTCATAGCATACCGACAGATTGATTCATTAACTTAATTACAATAGCTCTTCTTTATTGAATATGCTGAGCTAGGCACTTTGCAAGTATGATTTTATATTTTTCCTACTCAAAACATCTGCAAGGTAGGCATTTTTAATCTCAATTTTGTAGAGGTAGAAACTGAGGCTCAGAGAGATGAAAGCTACCTACCTGGAAAGCGGAAAGCGAACCAGATCTATTCCACTGTTTTCACGCTGCTGGTTCTCCAGGTGAGCCAAGTGTCTACCGTTCAGCGGCAGAGGAGGTGCTGGCATCGCATTGCCCTAGCATCCTGCCTGTGGTTGCCAGGCCTGGTCAGGTCTGCAGGCTGCTGCTTATGCATGAGATTCAAGGAAAGCTGGTGGGGCTTAGGGGCCCATTGGCACCACAGGTTTTAGGTCCCCAAAGAGACTCCCAGGGTTCCAGATGGCTTTCCAGTCTTTTTGACTTGTCTCTCATAGAAGCCTTTCTCTAGCTGAGTAGTCTTCCTTTGCCCCACCTGGAAACGCTCATATTTTTCCACTCTCTGATTTTATTCATCCTGTTCCTCCCACTTGAATGCCCATCTTTTCACCCCCTTACCAGGTAGATGAATCTTGTTTTTCAGGATTCAGTTCATGTCCTACCTTTTCTATAAAATTCCCCCAGGCCAGACCAGTCTTTTAAAAAAATCCTTCAATACACATACTGCTCATATGGCTCTAAGTGATACCTCACTTACTGTTGCTGATCTTTTCATAAAAGTGTGCATTTATTTTACTTACACAACTGAATATATATCCCTGGAGACAAGAACTTGGGATGTTTGGTTCTCATCTTGATCCTGTACTCGCTAGCTGCGCAATTTTGACTATGTCATCTAACCTTCCTGAGGTCCAGCTTCCTTATGAAATAAAAGAATAAGGATATTTCTCCTGTCTGTTGCTGTAAGGATCAATTAAGAGGGTAGGTCAACGTCCTTTAAAAATTGCAAAACTCATCATAAATGTTTGTTTTATAATCATTATAATAGAAAAAGTTCTCATGCCCTCTGTATATAATATATTGGCAATAAATATTTGCAGATTTATTGATTGAGATAGTCTTTATTGGTAAATGTGCTATGTGAAGGCAGGGTTAGATCAGGACTACTGGGGTCAGGCAGTCCTATTAGACTCCCTGAACTGGGGTTGATGCTGGCTGCTGAGGAGTCAGGGTATTTATGTACAGAGGACAGCATGAGGTGCTTATGGTAGGCAGGATTCTAAGCTGACACCCAGTGAGTCACCCCCTTATTTAATTCTCTCTCCCTGAGTAGGAGTGAAATCTGTGGCTTGCTTCTAGCCAATGGCGAAGCTGATAAGATTTCACTCTTGTGCATTGCATCACACAAGACTGCAGCAAGGGATTCTCCTGCTGGTTCTGGAGAAGCAAACTGCCATATTGTCAGAGGGCTGGGAGGGCATCTGGCAGGGAACTGCGGGGGCCCACTGCATCATTCCATGTTTGCAAATCGTCTTTCTGGGCCCATTTGGAAGGACCTATTCTCAGCATTTGTCTGCTGCTCAGGTACAGGAAACACTGTATCCCCACTCACGACCCAACATAGTTACAGGAAAAGTCAAACATTGAAAACTTGGTGTCTTGCTGCCTTCCTTTCTCCAGTCTTCTTTTCTCATCTACATCTGAGAGGGAGGCCCCAGGAACTCTGCTGTCTTCCCCTTTCTCTTTGACAGTCAGTCCGGATATCCAGAGCAAGGTGGGTCTCCCCCCCATAGCTGTGGAGGAACTGGCTCCATGGCCTCATTTTCCAGAGAAAGAAACTGAGGCTCTGAGTAGCAAAGTTACTTGCCTGTGGTTATACATGGTGAGTAGGCCGCCAAGTGGAAACTCAGATGTCCAGTCCAGCCTCATCCTGCCAAGGCTCCACCCATGGCCAACCCACACAGTATGGTGGGGACTGGTGGCTGGCAGCAATCCAGCTATGCTCATTTGCTGTGTTCAGTGTTTGCACATATAGAATCATACTATAAATATTGTTATTCCTCAGTTTAAATTAGAGTTGGTGATGGGTCTTGATTCACTGTTGAGAGAGGGCTGGGGGAAATACAGAATGATGCTTAAAGACATTTTTTGTTGGTTTCAGTACTTAAAAGCAGATGGTGAAAAACAGCTCTAAAGCTGTTTAAAATGTGTGTCTGGTCAAAGTGCTTCCTAAAGTCCCAGTGCACAGCTGCAGAGAGAAGAGAGAGGGAAGCAAGAGGAGGTTAGTCAATTCTAGAAGCATCACAGAGGCCCATTTTTCTGGGCATGAGGGGAGAGGTTGAGGGTGTCAGCAATAGTCCTTCCATTTTAGTTTGCTTGGTCCTAGTAGATTGCAGCTGTGAACAGGCAGACAAGAAACAAATTTAGGAAGAGCAGAATTCTTAAAACAAAAAAATAGAGCCGATTACTCCTGAGAACTCTGGGAATTCCTAGGAAACATGGGAAGGGCCTCTCGTGAAGGATGCTGCTGACAGCAGCACGTGGCCTCCAGTCACCAGGGCAGTTTCAGCATTGCCAGTCAGATGTGTGAACAATTGGAGTTCTTTCAGCATGTGGTTTGTATTCTCCCCGCCATGGCCTGAAGAGAATGCAGTCAAGCCAGGGATCTAGGTTTGGGGTTGAGCAAAGACAAAGGTAGCAGATTCATGCAGAAGAAGATTTTAAGAAAGCAGGACTCTATTTCAGGGAGTGATGAGGTGTCAGGGCTAGGAGTGATGAGGTGTCAGGGCTGGAAGTGACTTCAGAGGCCATGGAGTTCAGGGTCAGGTAACAGATTACATCTTCAGTGGCATCCCTGTGATTTCTGAGATCACAGTGTTGAAAGTGGACAGGGGCTTGCTGGGAAATACCCCTGTGATGGATTAGTTATGCCTGTCGAAGGGGGCAGGAGTAAGGAGTGATAGCATGTAGCATGTATATCATTCACTCTGTCTGATGGTTCCACCAACATATTTACAAATGAATGAACAGTGACCTAAGAAGAGAAGGGATATTTCCAAGAGACATAGCCAAGAGACAGTGGCAGAGCAGGTCCTATATTCTGATCCATTTACTACTCTCATCTAGGGCTTATCCATTTATTTGTCATTTAACAAATATTTCTTGAGCATCTACTTGGTGTTCCTTTGACAGGTGTTAAAGCTTTTAACCCTTAATGCAAATGTAGGCTTAGATCTTTATCTTTTGCAAAGGATCAATGTCATTCTGTAGGTCCTGAGACAAATGTGTTTTCATTCCCTGGACTGTGCCACTGAACACTTACCTTGTAGCAGGAACTGCCTTCAACACCTCATGAATTTGAAATGGTATAATGTAGTGGTCAAGACCATAGACTCTGGAGCCAGATTACTTGAGTCTCAATCTTGACTTTGATTTACTAACCACAAACAAGTTATTTCAGCTCCCCATACTTGTGTTTTCTGATCTCTAAAATGGGAATGATAATAAGTACTGTTTACTTCATAATGTTGTTTTGCTGATTAGATTTAAAAGCTCTTCAAAGACTGGTGCTTCATAAATGTCAGTTATTATCATTTGAAATTTAATCTTCACAACAGTGTTCTAAGGTAAATATGATTGGTGTCTCTATTTTATGGAACAAATTGTCTGGGTCTAGATCATGCCTGTGCTACTGATTGGCTATGTGATCTTAAGCCTCAGTTTCTCAAGCATGAAATGGGATAGTAATCAAACATACAGTGTTTTCATAATAATTAAATTTAAAATGCACCAAAGTGCCTAAAACAAGGTAATTGTCAATGAATATTCTTCATCATCATCACCATCATGGTCATCATCATCATCACTGTAGTCATCTTTATCATCGCCATGTGCAAAGGCCAAGGATAATGGAGAGTCGCATAAAATGTTAAGATGTGAAGATCTCTGCTTGAACCTGTACAGCTAATGGATGCTACTCTCTCACATCCACACATCCAACTATTTACGTCTACCAGCACCTCATTTACAATACTGTCATAAGCAAATTCCTGATTTCTCCTTTCTTCCTTGTTGCTTCCCCAGGGAGCTCTATGCCAGGGAATGATACTACCTTAAGGAGCGCCATATCCCCATGTATGTGAGCCAGGAACCCTAGCATCTCTCACCCTGGAGGCCTGCTCCATCCCCACACCTGCTTGGGTGGGCTTCCTCTTTCTTGAATGCCCTCACTCCTCTCTGCCTTCACTGCCTCCTCACTGCTGCAAGCCGCCATCACTTCTCATGGGACAGTTGCAGTAGATTTTGAAAATACCTCTGCTCAAGTATTTATTGCCTTTTCCAGTGTTTTCTCTACATTTCAGCCACAGAGATTTATGTAAAATGCAAATTTCATCATTTCACACCCTTCTTTTCTGCTCATTCTACCCTAACCACATCTTTAAAACCTAAACACATACTTGAAGCCATCCCGGTATTGGGATGAGAAAGGCCACATTTCTGAACATGGCCCATCTGGAGGTTGCAGGCTCCCACCTCCCTCTCCTGTTTAACCCTGAGGCTCACTAGCCTTCTCTTTCACCAGTGTCATCATGTTACCCCTGGGCCTTTGCATATGCTGCTTCCTGCCAAGTACACACTGACACCACCAACAATCCTAAGTTAACTCTTACTCAACTTTCAGCTCTTAGTAAAGCAGATGTGAATTTTATTCAGCTGAAATACTTGGAGATAAGAAATGACACATTATTTACTTTAGAAAATTGGACTTTAAGTTTTAGTTCACTAGGAGGCAAAATATATATATATTTCTAATGTTTTGTTTCTGTGTGTTTGTGTATGAGCAAGGGTTAGGTAGTGTTCAGGGTCTCTGGCCATTAGAACACCAAAGTTCTTGCTGCAGTGTGAACTGTCCTAACTCAGACGGTTCACTCCTCTGTGCTGTGCTTTGCAAGGGGGTCAGTGCTGAGGCTGGGAGCCGTCATGTCTCTGCCAGCCTCTGGTTCCACTGGCCTGCTGTCTACCCATGAATATTAGCTTATGATATTTCCCTATGGGACTTCAAAGAAGGACTGCAGCTATCTTTTACTGCCAACAACCACCCAAACCCCATATTTTCCTAATACTGGGGCTCCCTCTCCCAGTGAGCTATTTCCATTTCTACCTCTCCAAGCCCTTCCTTTGGGCCCCAGCTCCTCCAGAGTGACTTATTTGGAAATACAGGGAAGTCCTGGATAAAATATTATAGAAGAGGGTGGAGATGCTGACACTGATTTGTCTTAGTAACTCACCCAGTTATATTGCTTAAAAAGAAAAAAGGATTCTTGACCATTTTTGTACCAAAGATGCCTTTGGCAGTCTGACAAAGCCCATGGATCCCCTTTGTAGGATAATGTTTTTAAATCCGTAAAAGATGCAGGACTGCAATTCTATTAAAATAAGTTCTCAAACATGTTTAAAAGTTGGGGCATCTCATATATGGGCCTCTTGATGAAGTCATTAAATATTGGGATCTCATGGCAGGTTTAATAACTAACGCAGGCATATTTTGTTTTACTAAGCTTTTCTTTATTGCGCTTTTTGCAAATTGAAGGTGTGTGGTAACCCTGTGCTGACATAGTCCATGGTGCCATTTTTCCAATAGAATGTGCTCATTTTGCCAGGTATGGTGGCTCACACCTTTAATCCCAGCACTTTGGGAGGCCAAAGTGGGCGGATCACCAGAGGTCAGGAGTTCAAGACCAGCCTGGCCAACATGGTGAAACACTGTCTCTACTAAAATACAAAATTTAGCTGAGTGTGGTGGCATACACCTGTAATCTCAGCTACTCGAAAGGCTGAGGCAGGAGAATTGCTTGAGCCCTGGAGGCAGAGGTTGCAGTGAGCTGAGATTCCACCACTGCACTCCAGCCTGGGCAACAGAGTGAGACTCCGTCTCCAAAAAGTAAATAAATAAAATGATGTGTTCATTTTATGTCTTTGTCATATTTTGATAATTGTTGCAATATTACAAAATTTTTTGTTTGTGATCAGTGATCTGTGATATCATTATAATTGTTTTGGGGCATCACAAATCTCAATATCTGATGGTGAACTTAATTGATAAATGTTGTGAGTGTTCTGATTGTTCTACTCACTGACTATTCTGTGTGTTCTAACTGTTCTACTCAATGGCTACTCCTCACCTTTCTCCCCCTCATCCTCTCTCTCCCCTCAGGGATCCGTATTCCCTGAGACACATACATATTGAAATTAGGGCAGTTAATAACCATACAATGGCCTCTAAGTATTCAAGTGAAAGGAAGAGTCCTATATTTCACACCTAAATAAAAAACTGGAAATAATTAAGCTTAGTGAGAAAGATCATGTTGAAAGCCCAGATAAGCTGAAAGCGAAACTTCTTGAGCCAAACTGTTGGCCAAGTTGTAAATGCAAAGGAAAAGTTTTTGAAGGAAATTAAAAGTGCTACTCCAGTGAACCCACAAATGATAAAAAAGTAAAACAGCCTTATTGCTGATATGGAGAAAGTCTGAATGAACCAGATGGAAGATCAAACTGGCTGTAACATTCCCTTAAGCCAAAGCCTAACCCAAAGCAAGGCCCTAACTTTCTTTCTTTAGTTCTATGAAGGCTGAGAGAGGTGAAGAAGCTGCAGAAGAAAAGTCTGAAGCTAGCAGAGGTGGTTCATGAGGTTTAAGAAAAAAGCCCACTTCTATCTACTTTTATGTTATCAAAGTAGACGAACCAGTACAAGGTGACACAGCAAGTGCTGATGGAGAAGCTACAGCAAGTTACCCTGAAGATCTAGCCAAGACAACCAACGGATGTGGCTACACTAAACAACAGATTTACAACATAGACAAAATAACCTTAAAGAAGATGCTGAAGATACTTCTAGAACTTTGATAGCTAGAGAGGAGAAGTCAATGCCTGGCTTCAGAGCTTCAGAGGACAGGTTGACTCCCTTTTTAGAGGCTAATGCAGCTGGTGACTTTAAGTTGAAGCCATGGCTTATCTACCACTCCTAAAATCCTAGAGCCCTTTAATCATGCTAAATGTACCCCGAGCTCTATAATTGGAAGAACAAATCCTAGATGAGAGCACATCTGCTTATAGTATAGTTAACTGAATATTTTAAGCCCTCAGTTGAGACCTGTATTGTTAGGAAAAAAAGGTTCCTTTCAAAATATTGGTGCTCACTGACAATGTACCTACTCACCCAAGAGCTCTGATGGAGATGCACAAGGAGATTAATGTTTTCATGACTGCTAACAAAACATCTATTGTGTAGCCCATGGATAAAGAAGTCATTCAGCTTTCAAGTCTAATTATTTAAGAAATACATTTCATGAGGCTATAGCTGCCATAAAGAGTAATTCTTCGAATGCATCTGGCAAATTGAAAATCTTCTGCAAAGGATTCACCAGTCTAGATGCTATTAAGAAGATTTGTAATTCATGGAAGGCAGTCAAAATATCAACATTATCAGGAGTTTGGAAGAAACTGGTTCCAGCCCCCATGGATGCCTTTGAGGGATTCAAGACTTCAGTGGAGGAAGTAACTGCAGATGTGGTGGAAATAGCTAGGTAATTAGAATTAGAAGTGGAGTTGGAAGATGTGACTGTTGTAATCTCATGATAAAATTTTCACAGATGAGGAGCTGCTTCTTGCGGATATGCAAAGAATGTGGTTTATTGAGATAGAGTCTACTCCTGGTGAAAATGCTGTTAATATTGTTAAAATGACACCAAAGGATTTAGAATATGACATAAATTTAGTTGATAAAGCAGCAACAGGGTTTGAGAGGATTAACTCTAATACTGAAAGAAGTTCTACTGTGGTTAAATGCTATCAAACAGCATTGCATGTTACAGAGACATCTTTTGTAAAAGAAAGAGTCAATTGATGATGCAAATTTCATTGTTGTTTTATTTTAAGAAATTGCCACAGCCACTCCAAACTTTAGCCACCACCACCCTGAATAGTCAGCAGCCATCAACAATTGAATCAAGACTCTCCAGCAGCAAAAAGATGACTCTTTGAAAAGTTTAGGTAATAACACTTTTATGGAAATAAAGTAATTGTTTTCCTTTGAGATGGGGTCTCACTTTGTCATCCAGGCTGGAGTACAGTTGTGTGATCATAGCTCATTGACATCTCAAACTCCTGGACTCAGTAGAGTCTCCTGCCTCAGCTTCCCAATCAGCGAGGACTACAGGCATGCACCACCATGCCTGGCTAATTTTTTAATTTTTTGTAAAGATGAGGCCTTGCTCTGTTACCCAGGTCAGTCTCAAACTCCTGGCCCCAAATGATCCTACTACCTCGGCCTCACAAAATGCTAGGATTACAGGCATGAGCTACCTTGTCCAGCCTATAAATTATTTTTAAATTAAGGCATAACATTATTTTTTAGACACAATGCACACTTAATAGACTATAGTATAGTGTAAAAATAACTTTTATTTGCCCTGGGAAAACAAAAAATTTGTGTGACTTAGTTGTGATATTCACCTTGTTGTCATGGTCTGGAACTGAACTTATAGTATCTCTAAGATATGCTTGTAATTACAGAGTCTTAATGAAATGAATGTAAACACTATTTCAAGATCTCTGCAACAACTGTAAAACTACTATATTCGTTAGCTATTTTAATACATTGAAGGAAAAGTTAAATTTTAGTTAGTGTGTAGTTAAAATAAAGTTGTACTATTTTTTCTATCTGAGTTCAAGGATCCTCTGAATTATCAAGCCCAGACACAAAAGTCCTTCCTCCTCACATTTTTTTCCACCTTCTTGTTTATTGATCATTGACCCTCCTGCATTTTTCTTCAAACTCCTTTTCACAGTCTGTGATTATAAATTGATTACATAGTTATTTGACCATACAGTAGATGGTAAACTCACAGGGGGCAACGAAATATCATCTTATTTGCAATTATATCACTGTTTCTAACACAATCCCTGGTACATAGTGGATACTTCATAAATTCTTGATGAACAAATGAAAAATGAATGAATGTTGAGTTAGTTGGCCAACCCCAGTGGTCAGCAATGCCTTCTCTTATGGAGACAAATAAAATGGCTGCAGCAACCTCAGATATCAGGTACACACAGGACAATGTCCAAACACAGGATGGGGAAAGAACTTCTCTTTATATGCTTCATGGATTGGGGTCATATGCCTGACTTGAAGCTAGTTGTTGGCAAATGGGAAGGAGAGTGCACTAATTGTTTTAGACCAATCAGAAGTCATCCCCTGGGACATATAACCCACCGGTATCTCCAACTAAGTGATGGGAGTTTTCATAGCCACAAAGAATGGAGCAACACCTGTAAGCAGATCAATAACCTGTAAGCAGATCAACAGCCAGCTGTGTTGATTGCAATGTAGAGCCCAGGTGGCAGAGATAAGAGTAAAAGATACCAGGAGCTAGAGCTAAATAAATACCCTTTGCCAAGGAAGTGGCTCACCCTTTTAGCAACTTCTAACTGGGCACTTGTATCGAAGGGACAAATCCCTCTGTTGCTGAGGGCAACAGCAAAACATAGAGCAACACAGAGAAAACCCAGAGGGGATACAGACATTGCTTTCAAATACAAAGAGATGTAAGGGCTTCTAATTTTTTAAATAGAGTTTTTTTTTCCACCAGAAGTATTTAAATTCATAAATATCTGTGTTTGCCTATGAATCTTCTGGAAGCCTATACCATGGTTAATAATAGTTGCCTTTTGGAGGAGAAGCTGGCATTCTGGGGTTAAGATAGAGGCTCGCTGTTCAGGCATGGCTTTTGATATCATCTGGGTTTTTAGCATATGTATGTAATATTTTTCCAATTGAAAAATCGGTTTAGTTAAAAAAATAGATTCAAGTGATTATTTTCCACTATAAAATTTCCATTCACCAACATATAACCAACATAGAAAATTTTGATGATATTTTTAAAGTGATTTTAATTTCATTAGTAGCTATGATGTGCCAAATTGGTCATCCTTTGTTATTTCATTTAATCTTCACAACTGCTCTGTAAGGTAAGTGCTAATATATCTGTCTTACAGATCATAAAATTGAGACCCAATGAGATTAGCTATCTTACCCCAAATGACACAAATATCAGTAGCAGACATGAGATTAACATCTAGATCTATCTAACCTTAAAGCCCATGTTTTGTTTTATTTTAACAATACTAAGGTACCTGTTAGTATACAGCACAAGAAATAAAAGAAATGGGAGATATACAGTCGATTCTCATTACTTGCCGTAATTTTCTTCTGTAAAGTCACTGCCAACACTTAACTGGGAATACTGAACCATTGCTCCTAGGGAAATACAGGGTTAGTTTCCTGTGAGGCTTTGGTCATGATGTTTTGGTCAATCAATCAATACATAACCTTGTTTGATGTGTGCTTTTGTTGAAAGATACCTTTTTAATACATGTTATTGATTCTTTAACATGGAACTTAGCCAACAGCCAGTTAAGGAAACATATCTGACACATGCATTTTCTCCATAAGGTACATCACAGCCCTTGGAGCTTAGGAACACTAGACAGCAGTTTAGCACCATGCTTGGGGTCATTTTAAACAGCAGATCACCAACAAAAGCATAAAAATTCAAAAAAATATGCTACTAAATAGACCGTAAAAAAGATATTTGTTTGCAAAATGAAGGTTGAAATGGGAAGACAGAGCATTACCTCATTGGACATCAGCTGGCAAAGTGCATACCAGATGACTCAAATTTTTCACTGCTCTGCACATGTCCTGAAATAACTGTGAAAGAGCCATGAGTATTAATTTGGGGGTCACAAATACATTTTAGCAAATAGACAAATTCACAAATATGGAATCCACAAATAGTGAACAGCAACTGCGTATTGTTAAGATTTAGGTCAATTATCTTCCGGTTATTCTGAAGTAAGCAGATAACCATTTTATGATCACTCACATAAAATATGATCTCCCCATTCATTAGAACCCACTGCAATATGGCTTCCATTCATTTCAGTGTTCTCCACCCTTCTTCTCATGATTCATTTTCCTAAATAGCTCTTATCACAACTTGATCCATTGTTTTTTAGAGGTCTGTCTTTTCCACTAGAATATAAGCTTCATGAAGGCAGGCACGTCATTTTTTTCAGTCTTATTACCCCATCGCCTCTGAGAGTGCTTGTCCCATAGTATACCCTCAGTAAATATTTTGATGAATGAGTGAAGAAATGAATGACTATATGTGCTTAGCATTTAAGTGTGATTTAGCATCATTGCAAATATTCAAACTTGTATGATGTCTCAAAGGCAGTTTGATGGCGCTGCCAGAATTCTTGGCTTGTAACTATGTGTCTAAAACATTCCCACTCACCACCGGAAGGGAAATCCAGCACAAGCTGTGTTTCTGAAACTCTGGTGAAAATCCGTAAAGGTTAAGCTCAGTGCTAAAACCACTGACATTTGAACAGCCTCAATGAGAAAGCAAAGTGGTCGCAAGAAACATTCATTTGAGGTTTTATGTTGGAAGTGTGAGCTCCCACGATAACGACTCTTAAAGAACCATATCGACTTGCTGGGATTTGTATGGCTGGGTGGGTGAGGTGGAAATGCTGTTCATTAAAATAACAACACACATATGCTGGGTTTTTCCAAGTAAAGATTGGTGGAGCATGGCGAATGGAGGGTCAAGTTTAATTATCAATGCACCATAAACAACATTCTTTGCTGGGTAAACTCTCTTTGCACTGGAAAACGGTGAGAGCTGTTTGTCTTAACTTTGCTTCAAGAATGAATTTAAACCTTACTATTCTGCAAGTAGTCTTCTGAGACTTCCAGGGTCAGCACTTTTCCTCCCCATATTCTGCTGGTGTTAAAGCAGGCCTCCCATAGCACTACCATAGAATATTCCATCAATTTATACATTTTAAGTTTCCATCTACTTTCCAGGGATACCTTCCTCCCTGGTATCCTTGAGTTTAGTCTTGCTCTTTACCCTCCTTTTATTTTAGATAGGGTCTGCTCTGTTGCAGAATGGAGTGGTGTGATTACAGCTTACTGAAGCCTCGACCACCTAGACTCAAGCGATCCTCTCTCCTCAGCCTCTCAAGTAACTGGAACAACACGTGTGTACCACCACATCCGGCTAATATTTTTATTGTTATTTATAGAGATGATGTCTCACTATGTTTCCAAGGCTGATCTTGAACTCCTGGGCTCAAGTAATCCTCTCGTTTCAGCCTCCCAGAGTGCTAGGATTATAGATGTGAACCATTGAGCGCAGCCTAGTCTTGTTTCTTTTTAAGTTACCTTCCACTCTAAGATCAGAAGGTTTTGTGCTAAAAAGCAGATTTAGCCCTGCCATTTCCCTGTTTAAAACCTGTCAAGGTCTCTCTGTTGTCCTTTGCATAAGGTCTGACCTCCTTGTGTGCTTTATTTTCCATTTGCTTTCCATCCTCAGGTCTTCAGAGAAAATATCATTGAACATGAGATGATATTGTTGAATCTGGCAGATGGGTAAGACATGGGGATTCATTACTATTCTTTCTACTTTTGCATATGTTCAAATATTTCCAAAATAAAGAAAAGAAAAGAAAAAGAAAAGTGATTTCTGGAGGTAGCTGGGTCCTAGCTGAATGCTGACTTTGAGTTCCCCAGAAGCAGGAGTTTAGATGAAGGCATTACAGCCTGAGGGACCAGCATTTACAAGGTCCTGAAAGTTACACTGGAACTTTGTAGGCACTCATAAACTTGATGGGGCACTAACTAAATAGAATTATCTGGTTCCCCATTAGACCTAGACATGCCAGTGTGCACCATTAATTTCATCTCAACTTCATCAATGTGATTATTTTCATTCATCTGACCAAAGGATACAAAAACTATATTTTAAAGCATGGTTCAAAGACTGAAAGTTTTTACTAAGTGCCACTGACCTGTTGGGGACCACAGTGGTTTAGGGTGTCTGGAGTTTGACATGAGAATTGCACAAGAAGAGTGTAGAGAAGGAACAGACTATGAGGTACAGAATGAGTGTTTGATGACTGAATGAATGAGTGTACCAGTTGGGAGAAGAAATGTATGAAGCATGCATAAACTTGAAATAAGAGTCCAGTTAGGTGGAAGACATTCAAGACTGTTAGAGATGGCTTAAGAACAGCAGTGGTATGAAGGGGTCAGATTTAAGTGTACTATCATGTGTATTAAACATTGGACCAAGGCCTTGACCTGGGTCTGCTTTGAAGCTCAGTAGGAGCCTGTTTAGTAAAAAATGCTTCATGGAGTACCTGGAAGTTCAGATGATTTTAAAGCACCAACTTTAATGAACGAATAAATAGAGAAATCCTGTGGAAACATCTGATCTTCCCCACCTGACTTGTTTAACACCAAGTTGGCTGTTTGAAACTGAGTTCCCTCAGCATGTGTGAATTATCAAACTCATAGGGATTATTCCTCTCCCCATAATAGTTTTGTGGATGATTTTTCAGTTGACACATGTGAGGATGAATTGGATTCCACAGAAAAGCATGAATCAAGGACTATATGAGTTTACACTTCTGGAAAAGATAAAAATTTTCCAGAAGTGTAAAACTCGTATAGCCCTTGAGCCAGAACAGGTAAAACAGAACTCATATACCTCCCTTTTGTATTCTTTTTAGATCATGTTTCATGGGTATAATCCCTAAGAAATAACTCTTTATAATAAAACTAGTTTCTTCTTTAGAAGCCTGTAAAAGCAGGCTTTTGTTGTCTTGTTATAGGAGTTCTTCACACAGATGGTCCCTATAGAAAGATGTCCCCCTGCTCCAAGAGGCAATCGATTTAATAGTTATTGAAAAGCTGTTTAAAAATATGTTAATGATATAGCATTCATTTTCTTAAGAAAGCTAATTGATGATGAGTGAGAAGTTATTCATATTACGTGAAGTTTAGAGGCCAATGACA
>NW_016107442.1:4626250-4659818 GCF_001604975.1 Cebus imitator
AAAAAAAAAAAAAAAAAAAAAAAAAAGAAGAAGAAACAAAAGAAAAGCATAAGAATGGCACAGTGAACTTTGGGTACTCAGGAGAAAAAGTAGGAAGGGGACGAAGGGTAAAAGAGTACAAACTGGGTTCACTGTATACTGCTCAGATGATGGGTGCACCAAAATCTCACAATTCACTGCTAAAGAAATTACTCATGTAACCAAATACAACCTATTCCCCAAAACCCTATAGAAATAAAAAATTAAAAAAAGAAAAGATATTTTTGTCCATTTGGCACCTTTGGCTTGTAAGACCAACATGAAATGTTAACACAACAACATTGTGGTTTTATGAAAAGAATACGGCCTTTGGTGTTAGTGAGGCGGGCTTGAATCCTGGCTCCAGGAGTTACTTAATGAGTTTCTGATGGAACCCCGTGTACAGTGTGTGAAAATATTGGGTGGTGGTTGGGATGATTAAGTCCATATATAGGCTAAGTGTTCAGCAAATGCTTCCCTTCTTCATTTTCTATTCTTCCACCGACATTATCCCCTTAACTTCCTTCACTTAAACATTAAACCACTAAAAAAAGCTCTGCTACATTCCCATAAACCAGTAACAGGATCCAGTACATGTCCAGGAGTTTTCTGGAATAATAGATCCAGCCTGAAACACTAGGATGAAGTTTTGGGGGTATGTTTTGAACAAAATATAGAAAATCACTCAGTTTTTACATAAAGTTACATAAAGAAATTTCTCTGTGTTTGTAATAGTTATCTAAACATCATGTTTCACTTGGTATTTGTGTCCTTTATAAATGTTCCATTCATGTTCCTTGTACCTGTGGGGGTCCACACTGACACTGGCTGCAGTTTGGATGCAGAACCTGACAGGGGGAAGTCTGGTGCTTGAGGTTGGCCCTCACCTCCCAAGGCTCCTTTGCCCCCAGGCTTCTGGTTGGCTTTGGACAATGAGAGGTGCTGGGAACAGACAAGGCAGGAGGAGAGAAAGTAGGAGGTAGAGTGATATGGCTTGGCTCTGTGTCCCCACCCAAATCTCATTTCAAATTGTAATCTCCATGTGTCAGGAGAAGGCTCTAGGGGTGGTTTCTCCCATTCTGTTCTCATGATAGTGAGTGAGTTCTCATCAGATCTGATGGTTTAAAAGTGTGTGGCACTACCCCCTCTCAACCATCCGCTTCACTGAGAAGAAGGTGCTTGCTTCTCCTTCCCCTTCTGCCATGGTTGTAAGTTTCCTGAGACCTCCCTAGCCATGAGGAACTGTGTCAATTAAACCTCCTTCCTTTAGAAATTACCCAGTCTTAGGTTGTTCTTGATAGCAGCATGAAAATGGACTGATACAAATGGCTTCCCTGCACCCCCCTGCTGCAGTGCTAGGATCCCAGCCATGGCTATGTCTCTTCTCAACAACATCTCCCAGCGGGTGACTCCCCCACGGCTCTAGGGCTCACTGTCCTTCCCTTGCTCTCTCAGGCCCAGGGGTGGCACAAGATTCACCTGGTGCTTGGATGCCTTGACATCCTTTGTTAGTTCCTGGGATTCCACTCTGTGAGTGGTCTCTTCAGCCTGTTCTTGCCAGGACCTCTTGGTCATCATGAGCTGAGGCCTGTAGGCTGGCCTCCAATTCCCCCATGGTGCTCTCTCCTGCCTTGCCAGGGCACTCTTTGCTCTGGGCTTTGGAAACTATCTGTGGCTGCCTAGAGGGACCATGCTGCCCCTTGCTCTCTGCAAATGGAACTTCCTTCTCTCTGCAAGTGCCCCTCTCAGGCCCCTGGTAACTTTTCTGGCCTCTCTTACCTCAGTTCAGGCTGCCCTACCTCCAGGGTGTCTTCCCTGGCAACCCCAGATTGGACCCAGTGTCCTTTGTCTCATTTCCACAACATTCCACACTCCTAACTCACCCTGCAATTATGGCACCTTCTAGGCAGAAATGAGAGTCCCTCATATGTCTGCAACTGCAGTGTCCACTGTGGTGGCCTGCAGAAACAAAATTAATTATGTTGGCCAACTTTTCAGTGGATGGCTCCTTCTTAGGCCGGGAAAGACCGAAAAAGAATCCAATTGGAAACTTCAATAAATAAGTAGACACATGATTTTCTGTCTGAAATCTCATTTTCTGACCGTAAAGAACAAAGAGTTAGGAGGCAGTCTGGGCTTTAACATGAAATGAGGCAAGTGACCATATCTGCTGACTGCCAGACAACAAACCCCCACTCTGGTCTTTCTTTAAAGAAATCTTAACTAGAAAAGAAAAATAAAATCAGCCCATTTATTTCCCTCACCCATTTGCCTATGTATTTTTCAGTGAAAACGATCTGCCCATAAAACATTTTTGCCATGGAACCTAACACTGTGACTGATCTGTTTAGTTTAAAAATATTTTTAGGGCGCTTACTGTACCTACCCCCGGGAGCCCCAAACACTGCTAAGAGAAAACTAAAAGGGGGGTGAGAATTTGTGTTTTTTTAAATTTGCTTTAAAATTAATTCTATTCAAATATACATTAGTAGTCTTCATTCTGGTAGTTTCTGCTGCCAAAAAGAACCAAAAAATAAAAAGTGGTGTTTACTTATGTGATTATATGAAACACAGATTTTTTAAAAACCATGCTTTATTTGAATTTCCATCTTTTTTCCTCTTTCCATGTTATGATGAGGAGGAGCAAGAGACAGCCTGACTCTGTACCTGGCCTGATGTGGTCTGTGATGAATTCAACCAGAGGGACTGCTCTCTGTATCCTCTTTCAGTATAACAGGAAGCATTAGTCTAAAACTCCTTCTCAGGGATACTGAGGCCATAAGAAATTGTCAAGTCTTTGTCCCAAGGGCTTTCATACAGATGATGTGAGTATATACAGAAAAATACTTTAGCTGTCTTTTATTTCTCCAACATAAAAGACAATGGGAAGAGGCTAAGAAATATCCCCAAGACAAGTTTCTTAATACTCAAGTTTAAATAATTCTATCCCAATGGATTGAAAAGAACAGCCTCAAACATCTTCAGCCTTTTCAACTATTCCTGTCTTTGCTTCAAACCTGACCTTCTCCATGAAGCTTTCTCTGAGCTTAGAGCAATCCTTGCCTCTTCCGCATCCCTCCCTGTTCTTCCATGTAGCATTTATTTGGTCACAGATAAACCATTCATTGCCCTGTGGCAATGGCGTGAATCGTTGTTTAGATCCATGTAATCATTTCATTTTTATGGCTCTTTCTTGGCTTGGTGTCTCACAGCATGGTGTTTCCTTTACTGAAATCTTCTCCTCTCCTCTCTCTCTGAACTTCAACTCATCCTTCAAAATCCATCCTGAATATCACCTCTTCTCTTGAGCATTCACTATCTTCTGATCCATACTGGTTAGGCTGCTCTCTCCTTTATGACCTCAGAGTATTCTGGTTTCACAAACTTCACCCTAGGACCATATTTACTAAAACAAAAATTATAATAGGTACGACACTAACGCAAAATAAGTTTTAAAATGGATGTAGCCTTGTAACTATGGCACTGATCAGACGGCACTGAAAATACGTGTCATCTCCTAAGGCAGGACACCATGTCACCGTTACTGAACAGAAAGTCCTTGAGAGTAGGCATTATATTTCATATTCTTATTCTCAGAGTATATCACAAAACAGGTACATAACAGATTCTCAGTAAATACTAAATTGTTGAGTACAAAAATAAATGCGATTTGGTCTTAGTTAATTTGATTTGTAAAAAACAAAAGACAGTGTCATGCCAGCGCCCTTGATACTCTAATGTTAGGTGTTTATAGAGCTTATTTTTTATTTTATTTTATTTTATTTATTTATTTTGAGATGGAGTCTTGCTCCTGTCACCCAGGTTGGAATTTAGTGGTACGATCTTAGCTCACTGCAACCTCCGCCTCTAGGGTTCAAGCAATTCTCCTGCCTCAGCCTCCCTAGTGCCTGGGATTACAGGGCATGCACCATGTCTGGCTAATTTTTGTTTTTTTAGTAGAGATGGGGTTTCACCATGGTGGCCAGGCTGGTCTTGAACTCCTGACCTCAGGTGATCCATCTGCCTCGGCCTCCCAAAGTGCTAGGATTACAGGCAGGAGACACAGCACCTGGCCTATAGAGCTTATTTATGAGTATTCTGCTCAGATAGAGGATTGGCGCGAGATCCCACTCTGTGTGTGTGCATGTGTGTGCCTTTGTGTTGGGGTAAGTGCTATGCATCCCCTGTTGTAAAATATCCCCTACACAGTGGTTTCAGAAGATTTGCCACCTGTTGCTATTGACAAGAACCATTTTCATTAAATACATGTGGAGAATATTTACAGGTGTCAAAAGAGAGTAATGTATGGGAGGTGTTAAAGAACTAGATTGGATGATGAAAAGGGGAGATCAAAGAAAATAACAGAAAGATAGTATACACACAGGACTCTGAGGCATGTGGACCTAACTTAGAACTCTAGTTCAGCTCTTTACTAATGGTGTAAACTTGGGAAAGTCACTAAATTTCTCTGGATATCACTACAAAATAAGGAACCCAAAGATTTTTTGGCATCTTTTCCAACTCTCAAAGCAAAACAGACTTGTTTGTGGTTGGTTTAAAAAGTGAGGAGTAAAACAAAATATAATTATAACAAGCATCATTGAACACGTGCTATGCACCAGTTACTGTTCATTTTTTCTCATGAAAACTTCAGAAGTTGGCAATATTATTATTCTCGTTTTAAAGATGAGGAACCTGAAGTGTGTCACCTTCATTCTTAAGTACCATGGAAAGGATTTGAAGACACTGGGATCTAGAGGCCTCCAATCTTGAGTGTGGGGACTTCAGAGGCCACTGTGAGGAGTGAGAAGGGAGAAAAAGAGAGCTGGGCTCCCCGGCCCTGGCCCAGAGGCCACCGGAGCAGTTCCATGGGATCTGTTTCCTTCTTTCCTTCCTTCTCTCCCTGCCTTCCTTCTTTGCTTCTTCCTTCCTTTTTCCTTCCTTTCTTTCCTTCTTCTCCCCTCTTTTCCTTCTTTTCTTTCCTTTTTCCTTCCTTCCTTCTTTCTTTCCTTCCTTCTCTCCTTTCTTCCTTCCCTTCTGACTTTCTTCCTTTCTTTTCCTTCTTCACAAACATGTTAACCATATACTAACTACCAGGTACTCTTCACATGTGAAAACATACTAAAACAAAATAAAGTCCCTGCTTTGTTTGTTCGGGAACTGACATGATAGTGGGTAAAGACAGGTAGTACACAGATAAATAAATAAAATAAATTATGTTAGTGAAAAGCGCATTGAAGGAAAATGAAGCAGGTAAAGAGAGGGAGGGGCACTTTTATGAAGGATGTAATGGTAATTATAATGTGCCTATTACACGAAGACCTGGGAGAAGGTACAGATCAGCGCAGCCTGTAGGAGCAGAGGGAGCAGGCCAGGGAGCTATCGGGGGAAGCCCATAGCTCTAACCCTAACCCTAACCCTAACCCTAATTCCTGACAGAGGGGATAGCAAGTGAGTGTGGCAGAAGGGGATGGGGGGAGGCAAGGTGCTCTAAGAGCTGATATCAGAGAGGTCAAGGACAGGCAGCAGCAATGCTCTGTCTATGGGTTTCTTATATTTCAGTGACTTTCAAAACATCTGACAGTCACAGATGTTCCAGACATAGTCACAGATTCTGCAGTATTCATAGAATAAGGCCCTCTTTCTCCCTCGAGGAGCTCAGCTGCCTCAAAGACACAGAACACAAAATAGCAGCACAATGCAGGAAAAGATCCGAGTTGAGGTATGAACAGAGGGTGGTGAGAATTTGAAGGAGGAAGCCTGGGCTGCAGAAGAAGGTTAGGTGAGAAGTGAAGGGGGACAGGTTGGGGAGAATCAGGTTACAGAGGGCCTACATGCTTTTCTAAGGAGTTGAGGCGTTCCTCCCACTCCCAACTATTGGCCCCGATTAGGAAGCATAGGAGGAAAATCTGAGATGTTAAGGTCAGTTGGACTCCCAGAAGGTAACTTCCAGGCAGTTCAGGAAGCTCTTGTCCTCTCATTTTGGATATAATCAGATGATGAGGCCTTATGGGCAACCAGAAAGGTGTTCATTCCCTCTAAGGCCAAAGAACTGAGTAGAAAGCCCTAGTGAGAAGCTGGAAAGTCACAGAAGAGTGACCGCTTGAGGCATGTATTACTTAAAGTCATGTCTGCTGCTATAACAAAATTTCTAACATGAATGGCTTTCTCTAGTAGAGGTTTATATCTTGCTCATATAAATCTCCAAACAGGGGCTCCTGATATGGGCAGCTCCCTTCCAATGCGGAGGCTTAGACTCACGTTTGCACTCATCTTGTGACAATCTGAGGACGAAGAATGATCATGGTAGATTGTGTTGACGATTTCTGTGTGCGATACCTGACTTCACTTTTGCTCAGATTCCACTGGCCATACCTACATGCAAGGGGGCCTGGCAATGGAGCCTACCTGGATGCTCCCAAAAGGAAAGGGTTTTGATGAAAAGCTAACCAGTCTCTGATCCTGAGGGTGAGCTATGCAGTGTGTATTGTAATGTCTGGCACATAAGAAGCAAAAAAGTAAGTGTATTCCTTGCCCCACTTTCTATTCCTTTTTCATTTCAATAAAATGCAGGGAATCTTGGCCCTGTAGCTAGTGTTAGAAAGTTTTTGTTATCTGACAAAGTTTTTGTGGCATGTATGACTTAAAACTTAATACAATGAGCTATAGTCTGGAATAGAAGAAGGGCACAGAAGCACCCTTCGGCAGAGCACTGTAGGCATGTTTACAGCCTACCCCTTCCCCACTTCTCCTCTTTCGTCTCTCACCCCTACCCCCCAGTCTCTGCATGTGCCTGCGTTTCGACCACACTGGAAGGCTTGGTGTTTCCAAACACATCGTGAATTTCCACAGTCATTTAGCTTTGCTTCGTTGCTTGTACTCTATGAGATGCCTTTGTCCCATCCTTCTATGTGCCAGTCTCAATACCGGGTGCTAAGGATATTAAAAAAGTAAGCAAGCAAGAAAGAAGGAGAAAGACAGACCTAAGACCCAGCTCCTGCCCCCATGACCCCACCTTCTGACTGGGTATTCACCTTCTCTGTAGAGTCTGGTTCTATATCTTCTTCCTACCACCTTCTCTGTCTTCTTTCCAAACAAGTGCCAGTAAAAGATTCTTTTTCTATATTCTGAAAACACTGTACACACACCTAGGCCTGCGGTTCTCAACCTTTTTGGACTTAGGACACTTCGCATGCTTAAAAATTATTTATGAGAAAATCTTTATTGACCGAGGGCTAGGCAAAGAGTTCTTAGATTTGACACCAAAAAGCATGATCTATAAAGGAAAAATATCAACAAGTTAGACTTTGTAGAAATTTAAAACTTTTGTTAAGAGGATTTTAAAAATCACATACTAGAAAAAAATAGTTGTAAATCATTTATTTGTAGAAGACTTGTATCCAGAATAGTAAAGAACCCTTTGAACTGAGCAGTAAGACAACACATGGTCTAATGACTGCCCAATCCATGGACAAAACTTGAACAGACATTTAACCAAAAATATGTGGATAAGTACATCAAGAGATCTTCAACATCATTAACTCTTAGGGAAATTCATATACAAGCTAAAATGAATTACTACTACAAGCCTATTAGTCTGGCCAAAATAAAAAAATACTGACATTAAAAGTATTGGTGGCCAGGCATGGTGGCTCACACCTGGAATGCCAGGACCCTGGAAGGCTGAGGTGGCAGGATCACTTGAGTTCAAGACCAGCCTGAGCACACAGTGGGACCCCATTTCTACAAAAGTTTTTAAAAATTATCCGGGTGTGTTCATGCATGCCTGTAGTCCCAGCCACTCAGGAGGCTGAGGTGGGAGGATCACTTGAGCCTGGGGGGTTGAGGCTGTAGTGAGCCATGGTCGTAGTGTGTGCTCTAGTCTTAGTGACAGAATGAGAATCTGTCTTAAAAATTTTCTTTTAAAAAAGTACTGGTGAAAATGTGGTTCTCTCATACATTGCTGATGGGAAGGAAAAATTGTATACTCATGGTGGAAACATAAGGCAGTTTCTTATATGGTTAAACACATTCCCCCTATGACCCAGCAAGCACAGGCCTAAGTTTTTAGACTAGAGTAACAAAAATGTATTGATGTACAAAACCTGTACACAAATGTACACAATAATTTTATTTGTAACACTGAAAGCTGCAAATGTTCTTAATGAGCGAATGGATGAATAAACTGTTGTATCCACAATGGATACCATTCCATTGAATGGAACACTACTTAGCAATAATAAATGAACAGACTATTGATACTACTCCTGGGATGGAGTGTCAAAGCTTTATGTCAAGCAAAAAATGCTCATTTCAGAGGGTTTCATACTATATGCTTCCACTGGAATAATATTAAAAAGTGACAAACTCATAGTAATAGAAGATCAGAGAACACAGGAATTAGGGTTGGGAGGATAATTTGACCATAAAAAGGGTAACATGAGGAAATACCTTAGTGGTGATGGAATAGTTCTGTATGCTGGTCCAAAGTAACAGTGACATGAATCTATAGGTGTGGTAAAATTTCATAAAACTTCCTCTCTCTCTCTTTCTCTCTCTCACACACACACATATGAGTATATGTAAAAACTGGTGAAATACAAGTAAGATCTTTTGTTAACAATACTGAACCAAGGTCAATGTTCTGGTTTTGATAATGGACTATAGTTATATAAGATGTTGTCATTGGGGGAAGCTGGGCAAAGGATGCACAGGATCTCTCAATACTGATATTACAACTTCTTGACAGTCTTCTCTTTCAAAATTATTAAGTGTTGTTAAATTACTCCTTCAAAAGCCCCAAAGAGCTTCCGTTTATGTGTGCTACATTTATCAGTATTTACTATGTTGGACATATATTCTGAGACAGCTTTACATATTTATTAATTCATTTTAAAATAACAGTGAACCAATGACATAAATAATATATTTTATTAAAAATGACTATATTTTCCAAGACAAAGCAGTGGTGAGGAGAGTGACGTTATTTTCCATGTTGCAAATCTCTTTCATGTCTGGCTGAATGGAATATAGCTGCATCGTCCTATCTGCTTCTGCATTCTATCTGCTGTGATTTTATATGTCATCTCTGGAAAACTCCGCTGTACAAACTTGAGAGAAAGAGGGTGAAAAAGGCAAATAGCATGTTAGTTTTATTATGAAAAGAGGTTGGGCCTCACAGTTCCCCTGGAAGTGTTTCAGAAATACCCAGGGATTCTTCACCATATATTGAGAACTGCTGATCTAGTTGAACGCAAGTCTCATAGCATTGAATTGATTTTTGTGTCTCTACCCCTGTAAGATGGTGAGCTACAGCAGGGCAGGAACTTTGTCTAAGTCAGCTTTTTCCCTAGAGGCTAGCACTGTGCTGAGTACTTAGGAATTTTATCCACATGGCCAAAAGAAGAAAGAATGAATGAAGGAAAGCAGTTATTGTTGTGTTTTTTTCTTTTGTCTTTTAAAGTCTGTAGCTGATTACAGTTTTTAAAATTTGAAAAGAAAATCTGAGTCTCTAGAGATGTGCTGTTTCTAGAAAGTCAGTTTGTCCAGAAAGCAGCGGATGGCGGTTGAGGGACTCAATGAGGCAAGCCAAGTTATTTGCATTCATAGCGTTCTGGCTGACTTTTCCCTCCCCTTGTCTCCTGCCATCTCGGATTTTTATGTTCCTTGTCAGGACACAGGAGTACATACAGGATATATAGCATATGTTGCAAGGTCTGGGAGGGCTTTTTTGCAGGACCAGGCACAGCCAGGATCAATTAAGTAACAAGGAAGGTAGAAAATATAGCTGCAGCTGGAAAAAATCAGTTCGTCAGGCATGCAGGTTGCAACCCATAAAAGGTCAGCAGGCAACTGGAGTGAGTAGGCTGTGGAGCTAGAAGGAGTTGCATGGTCCTGGTATCCTGATTTTCAGTTGGGCACACACACTGTGGATAAGGAAGGTGTGCCGTGGACTTTGCAAATGATGCTCAAGTTGAGCCCCAGTTGCATTTCTTATCTGGCTTCTAAATTGATGTCTCCCTGTTCCCCAGCCCTGTGTGAGTTATTCCACAGTGACAGTTGGTTTTATGGGTTGAAGGCAGACCTCAAATACTAAATTTCAATGAGTGAAAGAAGCTGGACCTGTGTATGAATTAGGAGACTTCTTGGAAGGAGGAGCACAGCAGCCGTGATCCCTTAAAAAAAAAAAAAGTAAAACTTCATACATCATCTTATCACTCAAGGGTTATAACTAGAGATCAAGTTTCAGGTTAACTTCCAACAATGAGTAACTTCTTGAAAAATTGATTAACTACCTACTCTGTGTTAGTTCAGGTATGAGGGATCATTTTTTTTGTACCCTGATTCAATTCCTCACTCTAAGCTTTTCTCAGAATAATGATTTCATATATGCACAAATATTTATATATACTCATGCACTGCAAAATGACGTTTGGGTCAATGATGGACCACAAATAGAACAGTGGCACTATAAGAGTATATTGGAACACATAGAGAAACCTGATACCTGCTGCTTGATACTAGCATTGCAAATCAAGCAAGGGAAATGATTCATATTTAACAATGTTACTGGGACATTTGGTTTTCCATATGAAATAAATATACATATATAAAAATACATATACCATCTACATTTTTGTAAGTATGCTCTATAATGTTTGCATGACAAAATTACCTAACAATACCATTTCTCAGAACCTATCCTTGTCTTTAAGCAGCATATGAATGTATACATTTTGGTTGTTGTTTCTAAGGGAAAAAGTCTAAGCAGATACATGGGAATAGTGTTTGAGTGTTCTTACAAAATTAAACACACACTTCCATTTCGATGAGAGTTCAAAACACAATTGGGGATGGAGACCTCAATTTAAATGAATGATTTTAACTGAAAATAAGATTGCAAACATGATCCCAATGATCACATTTGCTGAAAGTTTATACTTTCATTCAGCAAATAACTGTCAAAGAACTGTGCTGTGTGAGAGTCAGAGGCCACAGAAATTCATAAGGTTAGTAGGGTCATTTCAATGCTACCTGAGGAAGATTATGCATAGTAGGACCACAAAGAGAAAGATGTTACCACTAATAGGTGACTTCACAAAAGTAGAGTTTTAGAGGGGATCATTGGTTCACAATGCACTTTCACACTCAGGGTATATTTTTAGAATCTTAAATACCCTGTGAGTTATAATCATTATCATTTTGATTCAGTTCAGAGAGACTATGTTGTGTGTTTCTATTCAGTAAACTGAAGTTAAAAGGTAAAACTGATGCTTGGCTCCAGATCTTTCCACTGCAGAACTTTTCTTAAATTACCACTGGGATAAGAGCTAAATGAGACTGTGTACTTGAAAGCATGTTAGAAAGATCAGGTATTGCCATCAGTAAAGCATTTTCTATAATCATTGTAGTGGAGGTTAAAGAGTATAATCGCTTGCCTTTTTCACACTTTCCATTAACTTTATGCTTAAGTGCTTTCCTTCTAATTCAGTATTTATTGAGTGCTTAGTGTGCCCTGCTTCGTACCTTGTGGGGATTAAAAGAAAAGTGCATAATAACTTATCTTAGTTCATTTGTCTTTGGGAATGAATGCAGCATGGTTCAGAAGGATACTTCGGACATTATACAGAAGCAAGTAGATTAGAAAGAGGAGCAGGTTTCTGGGAGAAATTGATTGTTTCCATTTGGGACATGGAGAATGGGAGGTGCCAGGGTCTCCTTTGAAAGGAAGGGCTGAAGACATGGGTAATGATTCGTATTAGAGCTGGGGCAGAGATATCTGACCAGATAGATGAGGAGGTGGCTTTCCCAAAGAGAAATAACAATTTTCTGAATGTGAAGCAGTCTTGGGTAGTGTGGAAATGTGGGTTCTTCTGAGAAATAAATGCAGAAGCACTTGTATTAATCTGCTGGGCTCTGGCATCCCCTCTCTGAATGTTTTTTTGCTGGAGCGAAAGCAGCATTGTAGGCAGCATTAGCCTTCAGTCTACTCCATTTAACTCTGAAATGTTCACCAAGATGGCCAGAAGCCTGGAACCAAAGCAATAGAAGCTCTGGATTAAAAATGAAGGGCAGGAATGCAAGGGAGAGAGAGACAGAAAGTTGAGAATTGAGTCGAAGCTGTTCTTTTAAGATCATGGGGAGGGAATTCACAGTAATGGGGGAGCAATCCTGCTCTTTTCCCTTCTAAAACTTTGATGGTAAGAGAAGTCGAAACATTTAACCCTAGAATTCAGAGACCCTTTTATCCCATCATGATTTATCCATCATATGTAGTAATTTGGGGGATAACTATGGCCCTCTGTGGCAAAGACCCCACTAGTTTGTAGAAGCATACTTTGTATATTAATACTGGATATGGTATTAGTATTAAGCTTGGACATGGGGCTGAGTTTTATGCTAAAGTACCTGGAGGGGAAAAAAGAATGAGAAGGAGCATTTTGTTGTATGTAAAATTAAAGAGTAGGAGCTCCAGTCAAAAATTCCCTGTTCTACCTCTCTTTTTCTATTTCAGAGGAGTCTGAATAAATAAAAAAGAGCCCTGATTAGTTCAGGATTGGAAAGGTGTGCTACGAAGGCAGCATGAGTCAGTGTTGAGTCACTGTTCTTATGAAATAAAGCTCATGTTTGCCAAGGAGGAAGGGAAGAGAAGGGAATTCAAAGACTGCTGAAGAGAAAAACTCCTTCCATGGACAAGAGTTGAAAAGCCTGGGCATGACTTTGGGTGAATCGGGGTTCCAAAGAGACCACTGGAGCCTGCTGATCCAAGTAGATACAGAGCAGAGGGACCCACTCAACAACGCCTGGGAGTGCATTAAAACTAGTTTCCACTTCAGACCTGCAGAATCCACTCCCCCCAAGGGGATTCAGAAAGCTGTTTATTTTAACAAGAACCCCAAGATGTTTACACTTCCTTAGAGACAGAAATCTCTGATTACCCAGCAGCCCATAGGAGCAAGAGGCTGTTTTAGCTCTTCTTTGAAAAATGCCAAATGGTGTCTCTTTAATATAGTTGGTTCTCAAGTGTTTGGATAGATACATTGATCAGATCCAGTAGGAGTGACCATGCAGGGTGATACGGTTTGGCTGTGTCCCCACCCAAATCTCACCTTGAATTGTAATAATCCCCACGTGTCAAGGTCAGGGCCAGGTGGAGATAATTGAATCATGGGGCAGTTCCCTTCATACTCTTCTCATGAGAGTGAATAAGTCTCGGGAGATCTGATGATTTTATAAGTGGGAGTTCCCCTGCACATGCTCTGTTGTCTGCTGCCATGTAAGATGTGCCTTTGCTCCTCCTTGCCTTCTGCCATGATTGTGAAGCCTTCCCATGTGGAACTGTGAGTCCATTAAGCCTCTTTTTCTTTGTAAATTGCCCAGTCTTCTTGAGTATTTCTTCATAGCGGTGTGAAAATGGGCTAATACATAGGGTGTAAATATAGCAGGCACTGTTTTCAATAGGAGCATGGTGTTAAGAGCAGTGCAGATGTGGGCTGGGCAGAGCTATTCTAGAGCAGCAGAGATCTAGGAGCAGGTCCCTAGGAAAGGAGAAAAAGAAGAACACACCCAAAGACAAGCTTCTTGTGATCCATATTTTTGACATAGACTGAGGAAGATACCTTGGAACTGAGAAGTCAGAGCAAGATAGAGGAGAGTCCCTGTGGCACCAGATGCAGTTGCCTTGGGTCCCAGTTGTGATTTATTTTGCTATTTCAGATACTGGTTTTGCCAGAGCTTCAAGATATTGGGTCAACGACATCATCTCCTGGAGCCTCAGTTCCTGCTCTGCATGACAGGAGCACCGAGGCTGACCACAGCCCCTCCGGCAGCCCCTCTTGGTTGACTAAAGCAGCATGGTTATATGACTAGAAGTCCTGAGTTCCCATGGCTCAGGGAGATGACTTTTGGCCAGGAATGAGAGAGGAGGAAGGAAGAGGAGTGGCAGTTTTACCACGTTTACTGACAAGCTGTGTGAAGTTGACTGAGTGGCAATTGTACTGTGGGAGTATGAATTTTCAGCTGACTAGCCCAGCAATGCCTTGAAAAATGGCTTTTTTTAGCCCAGCCGTCCTATCAGAGAATTTTCAAACTGGGAAGAATCTTAACTTAGGCAATTTGACGTTTCATTCTGCAGGTGAGAACCCTCAGGTACAGGTCTACCTGACACCAGACCTCAAGAACTGCAAATCCCTGAGCCCATGAACGTTTTTTCCTCTAGTTGAGTCTCAGCCAACAGAACCAGCCACAGAGCTCGCTGGGTAACATTTGCTCTCTGGCTCACTGACTTTTTAGACTTCAGGGCATCATCACTTTGAAACATTGTACAAATTAATTTTGTTTCTAAAATAGGAGTGGTAAATAAGAATGACTAGGGGCAGTCCTGATTTTTATGTGCTAAACATTTATGGAAGTATTTACAGTTTTAGTCAAGGGTGGCAGGGTCTGGGGAGGCGGTAGGAGGCAGGGGAGAATGGATTTGCCATAGCAACAGAAGTGAGCCTGTGACATGCTTCCCTTTGTTTCTGAGTTGCCAGAGAACTCAAACGGAAGTCGGAGATGGATTCTATGATTTGCAAGTTGGGTTCTTTCCTTTTCTCATTCTTTCTCTTTGTTGGGTCAAATTGTTTACCTCTCACACTCAGGTTTCTGCACTGAGGACTTGGAGACCTACAAAGACTTCTTTCCTTTGTGGATACACTGGTGAACTGCGGGACACACACAGAGCCAAGCCTCCCAGGGCTGGGGTACTAGTTTTCTGAGGCTGAGTAGCTCAAACAACAAAACTGTGTTCTTTCACAGTTCTGAAGGCCAGAAGCCTAAGATCGAGGTGTCAGCAGAGCCACACTCCCTCTGAAGGCTCTAGGGAAGAAATCTTCCTTGCCTCTGGTAGCTTCTGCTGGTTGTTGGCTGTCCTTGGTGTCCCTTGGTGTGTGGATGCATCACTCCAGTCCCTGCCTTCATCATCATGTGGCCTTTCCCCCTTTGTGTCTCTGTGCATCTTTTCCTTTTCTTAGGAAGGACTCATCCTAATCCGATATGACCCATCTTAACAGAGCTAATTACATTTTTAAAGACCCTACTTTCAAAAAAGGTTGTGTTCTGAGGTTCCAAGTGGACATGGATTTGGTGGGGAACAATGTTCAACCCATCACAGATGGGGTCTTAGTGATGCTTTTGGAGGGGTCCTTCAGCCTCTGTCCTATAGCTCTTGTGTTTGCTCCTTCCTGGATTGGAGGGGTTGACTCCAAATCTCTCCAGGGTCAGTTCTTATCCATCACCTCTAAGTCCAGGCTGTTTCTTTCTTGCTGACCAAAACCTTTGGCATCACAAAGAGCATTTAGAAATGAGTAACTGGAATCTTGTCTGCTCCCACTTCCCCACAGAGAAGTTCACTCCAACATATTTTCCTCTTCCGTACTCCACCTGCACCAACCACAGCATCTTACAACCTGCACTTAAAACTCTCCGGCATTTTTCAAACTAGGTTTCCCACGTTCACTCCTAGAGGCCTCTGCTCTGCCTTGAATGCCCCTTTCCCATTTCCAGTGCCTCCAACATGATGACTCAACTTCTATGATGCATTCCTCCTTTCCCACCCACCTTGCGCTTCATCAGCATATTGTTCGTACTTCCGTTATAGCACTTGGCACACTCTGCCAAAATCTGTTTTGGAGCCCTTTGGGCTCTCCATGTGTTTGTTGAGTGACTACTGCATGCCATTTACTATTAAAATCACTGAAGACCAGAAAGAGAGCAGATATATGTCACCATGCATTGGATGTAGCCTGAGTGGAGAGCAAGCACAGCATGAGGCTATAAGAGTATGAGGTGAACCCAGTCTGGGGTGGCTGGGGAAGACTTCACAGGGAGAGGAGGAGCAAACCACAGTGCTCAGGACGTGTGTGAAAGAGTTTGCAGTTAAACAAGTAGGGCATGGGAATTCCTGGGGGAAGGCAGGTCCAGTCCCCTCCTGCCTGTGCTGCCTGGGAAACCCATACACCTACCTATAGCAGTCAGGAAGTTCTAGCCCCTTCACCTCCCTTGTCTCTCTGATCTTTAAACCTTGAGAGGTTGTTCCTGCTCCAAGCTCTTGCCCTTTTGGTTCTTTTTGCCTGGAACATCTTCCCTGGAGGACTTCAGGTGGTTTGTACCTTTACAAATCCCAGGCCTCAGCACAACTCTCAGCTTTTCCAGACCTCTGCTCACATGCTAGCACAAAACAACATCCCTCACTCCTGTGCTCTCTATCCTGTCACCCCATCTTATCTTTTCCCTAATACCATTCTCTGAAATTACTTATTTGTTGACCTATGTTGTTTGTCCTTACCCACTAGACTGTCAAGTTCCATGAATGACCTTATCTGTTTTGTTCACTTTTGTGTCCCAAGTACTTAAAAGAGAACCTAGCACCCAGCAGGCACCCCCGTCAGTGTGGAATGAAAGAAGAAACAGCCCCCTTTACTGACAGATGCTAGGAGTGTAATGAGCAGAGCACTCGGTGATTTTCTTGCCCTTACCAAACATGGTTTGCATTAATCCCTCACAAAGACACAACATTCTAACATTTATAGGACTTTCTCATCCATTTTCTCATTGAAGACTCTCAGCCTTCCGGGCAGACCATGAATTATTAGCCGTGTTTTGTCGGGAAGACCTTCACATATCCAGCAGGTAGAACTGAGGCCTCCTGACCCAAGGCCAGCCTCCCTCCATTACCCTCCCTCCCTCCCTCACTGAAAAAGGGCCCTCCCTGTCCATTACAGAGTCTCCACTTTCTAGCCTTGGACATAAGGAGATGGCTCAACTTCTCGGTACACTGGGCTCCAGGTCAGATATTGATTCAAATGATGGCCACTAAGCCTCAAGTTGCACTTAGGAGTAACTGGAACAATCTTGCCCTGCTCCTGCCTCTTAGCTTTTCCCCGGCAGACCTTCAGCCTGGTACCAGTACTCTTTTTGGTTTCAGAATCTCTCTGATTCCACTGCACCTGACAGTGGCTTCTGCAGAGGTTGCTACTTCCAGTTCCTGCAGGAATTAAGCGTTCTGGTGAAAGGTAGACGGGGGCATGGGCACAGTTTTCATCGATTAGCTGTCATTCACACAGTGCTTTTGGAAGAGTTCTTCCTTAGAAGATGAAATGATCCCCTTCTGGGGATTTCTTATAAGAAAATCATCCAAAATACAGAGCAATGCAGAATTTGGTTTTGAATAATTGGATCCAGCCTAAATGTCCAACAATATGGGAATGGTTAAAGAATGAAGAGTGATCAACCCACGGAATGTTACCCATTACAAATATTAGATAGAAATATCTAATAAAGATCTGGGAAAACACTAAACATCAACAAAATGCTAAGTGACAAAGGCAGGATACAAAATTGCATGTATACTCTGATAGCTATAACATAACAGAAAATGGCAGCTAGAGAAAGACTGCAGAGAAAAATATCCGGTTATATGAGAATGACTACCTTATAGTGATAGGATTGTGGGGGTAGTATTTCCCTCTGTTTTTCTAATTTTTCTGTTATGCAACATTTAAATAATTTTTAACAGACATTGTTTAAGTGTTGCTTTTGCAACTCATGATAATTAAGCATGCTTTCAAAAATAAATATAATAAAAAGGGAAAAAGTTAAAATTTACTGGTGTTTCCACCACTGGCAACATAGATTCCCCATTCTCTCTGCATGCACACATCTCTCCATTTTCATAAACAAGAATGAAATCATACTCTACGTAGCATTTATAGTTTAGATTTTACTCAGTGATATTTTATGAATGTTTTAACATGCCAATATTCTACTACAGTCTTACTGTAAATTCTGCTTAGTTTGTGTTGTATGAATGTATCACTATCTAGTTTATCTTCTGTTGTATGTTTAAATTATGTCCAATATTTGGATGTTATGAATGAAAATTGTAGATACTCTTGCTAACAAATTTGTCTCATACATTCTTGATTATTTAAGATAAAATTTTAAAGTAGGATTTTTGAGTGTTAGGGCATGCACATTTTTTAAGTTTATGTATATTTATTTAATATATACTATATATAGTCAATTTATATTTCTGTAAGTTGTGTAGGAAAGAGCCTATTTTCCCATACTTTGCCAACAGATTGGTCATTATCGTTTTTACACTTTGGCTCATTTAATAGCCATAAAAGGGTATGCTACTTAGATATCTTTCCACTGCAGTTTTTAAAGCCCTGAGTCAAATAGCTTAAGCAAAAGAGATCCGGGGATGGGGGAAGGGAGAGATTGATTGCTCACTGAACCACCAAGTCTCAGGGTAGATTGCACGTTAAGATTTGACTTAGGTTCAAAAACAGTGCTAGAATCCATTTCGAGACTGGGCATCTTCCGAGTTGGGTTTCTCCTCCTTGTGTGGCATCATCTCAATGTCTAGGCCAGAAAAGGGGGAGTCTAATAAAAACCTGAGAATTGAGTCTTGTTGGTCCAGGCTGGGCCTACAGAGGACACATGGCCAACAGTGAACCAGGCAGTAGAGTCGGCCCTGGTGTACACTTCTCCTTTGAGGTCCAGGGGCAGAGTTAGGGGGCCATGAATCTATAGGCTATGGTGAGGAGAGGGCAGCTTCCTCAAAGCCAAACCAGGGATGGCTGCCAGCAAGAGGAGGGAGAGGACACTGGATGACTAAATGTAAAGTATACTGTGATGTTGTGAAATACATATTTTTGGTCTTTATTACCATTTCCTGACATACAGCCTCTAAAATTTTTGGAACTCAGGAGGGATAAGAGTGAGTGTCACATGGACATGAACATGAGACAATACTGTGGACTACTGAGGGAGAAGGTGGCAGGATGGTGTGGGTTAAAAAATTACCTACTGGGGGCCGGGTGCCATCGCTTACGCCTGTAATCCCAGCACTTTGGGAGGCTGAGGTGGGTGGATCACCTTAGGTCAGGAGTTTGAGACCAGCCTGACCAACATGGAGAAACCCCACCTCTACTAAAAATTCAAAAGTAGCTAGGCGTGGTGGTGGGTGCTTGTAATCCCAGTTACTTGGGAGGCTGAGGCAGGAGAATTGCTTGAACCCAGGAGGCAGAAGTTGCAGTGAGCCAAGATTGTACCACTGCATTCCAGCCTAGGCAACAGAGCAAGACTCCATCTCAAAAAAATAAAAAAACTACCTACTAGGTACCATGCTTGCTACCTGGATGCAATATACCATGTAACAAACCCACACATGTATCCCTCATGTCTAAAATAAAAGTTAAAATGTTTTAAAAAAAGAAAAAAGTGAGCATCTTCTGTATGTTCATGAGATTACTACTGGCTGGGCGCCTCTAGATAACTACAGGATTGGGGTAGGTGACAGGAAAGACCAAGGCAAGATTAAATGTTGGGACTTTGAGCTCCACCTGAGACTTCCAGGAATGAGAGAGCAGCTGAAGTTTCAGTTGATCACTCATGGCCAATGATTGAATCAATCACATTTATAATGAAGTTTTCATAAAAACCTCAAAAGGACTGGGTTTAGAGAGCTCCTGGATAGCTGAGCACATGGAGGTTTCTGGAGGGTGGTGCATACCCAGAGAAGGCATAGAAACTTCACTCCCATTCCAACATAACGGTGCCTTGTGCATCTCTTCATCTGTATCCTTCATAATATCCTTTATAATAAATCAGTAAATCTGAGTGTTTCCTGAGTTCTGTGAACCACTCTAGCAAATTAATCAAACCCGAGGAGAAAGTTGTGGGAGCTCCAGATTTATAGCCAGTTGGTCAGAAGTACAAGTGCCAATCTTGTGTTTGCGACTGGCATCAAAGGTGGTGGGCAATCTTGGGGACTGAGCCTCTGACCTATGAGATCTAATGCTATTTCCTGGTAGATAGTGTCATAATTGAATTGAATTAGAGGACAGCAAATCACTGTCCACTGCAGACTCATCTGCAGAGTTAGTTGTTAGTGGGAAAAAAATCCCTACACATCTGGGGTCACAAAAGCGTTCTGTGTGGTGAGAGGCCAGGAGGAATAGTTGTTTTTTCCACTAATATACTATAAAGAAAATGCATCAGTTGAAAAGCTGACACTCTTAGACCAGGTAAAGTGGCTCATGCCTGTAATCCCAGCATTTTGGGATGCCAACATGGGTGGATCACTTGAGGTGAAGAGTTCAAGACCAGCCTGGCCAACATGGTGAAACCCTGTGTCTACTAAAAATAAAAAAAATAGCCAGACATGTTGGCACATGCATGTAATACCAGCTGCCCGGGAGGCTGAGACAAGAGAATTGAAGCCAGGGGGCAGGTTGCAGTGAGCTGAGATTGTGCCACTGCACTCCAGCCTGGGTGACAGAGTGATACTCCACATCAAAAAAAGCAAAAATGGCTAACACCCAAGCCCACATCAGATCATGTTTGTGTATTCTTAAAACATATCTACAGTTTCAAATTGTGCATGGGATACCATCTTCAAGAAGAGCTCCAGGTTCTCAATGGTTGTCCCCCTCCTCCTCTCCTCTCTCTTCTCTCCAGCTGTTCCCCTCATCCTCTCCTTAGTGATACTTCCCTTTGACCCTTGGACAGACCTTAATCTCCCTGAACCTGTTCATCGTCTGTGAAATGGGCTATTAACCTTTACTTGAATCTAACTGACAGAATAGCCTTAAACCATACAAAATGACCCCATGTCTGGTAAAACTTGTCACATTTTGTCCTTGCCTAGACATTTCCCACCAGCTCCGGAAGGCAGACTTAGAGCACTTGACCATGATTTTCTGACTGCCTTTAAAGAAACTCATTGTGTGAACACTTGAGAACAGAGCCTAATTATTTGACACCCATTGTTCCTCTCTATCAAAAATGCTGTGGCTGGGTGCGGTGGCTCATGCCTGTAATCCCAGCACTTTGGGAGGCTGAGGGAGGGTGCAGATCACAAGGTAATGAGTTTGAGACCAGCCTGGTCAACATGATGAAACCCTGTCTTTACTAAAAAATTACAAATATTAGCCAGGCATGGTGGCAGGCGCCTATAGTCCCAGCTACTCAGGAGGCTGAGGCAAGAGAATTGCTTGAACCCAGGAGGCAAAGGTTGCAGTGAGCGAGATTGCACCGCTACACTCCAGCCTTGGTGACAGAGCGAGACTCCATCTCAAGAAAAAAGATTGACTTATTAGAGAAAGTTCACCAGCTTGCCATTTGTTTGACTTCTTTTTGTTAAAAGATCAGGAGCAATGCTTTTCCCAGCTCTTTATATCCTGAGCAGAAACTGGAAGACCTAGGCATTGTTACTTGAAACCTCACACCTACTGTGAAATGTAGGCACTATTTGTATTCTCTTTGTAGAAATGAGGAGACTGGCTCAGAGTTGAGTTTGAAGTCCTGCACAATTTGAAAAGAGTGGAGCTGAGACCTGAATCCAAAGCCCAGTAATCAGTAATCACTTTGCAAAACGATCTTTCTTTTTTTTTATTTTTATTTTTTGAGACAGAGTCTCACTGTGTCACCCAGGCTGGAGTGCAGCAGTGTGATCTTGGCTCACTGAAACTTCTGCCTCCCGGATTCAAGCAATTCTCCTGTCCCAACCTCCTGAGTAGCTGGAATTACAGGCACACACCACCACACCAGCAAAGTTTTATATTTTTAGTAGAGAAGGGGTTTCACCATATTGGTCAGGCTGGTCTCGAACTCCTGACCTCAGGTGATCCACCCATCTCAACCTCCCAAAGTGCTGGGATTACAGGCATAAGCCACCGCGCCTGGCTGCAAAATGATCTGTGTGCCTTCAGGAACAGCATTCTTTTGAGCAGCTGGACTGCAGCTTCAATGGGAATGAGGCTGAACAGAATAGGAGAGGGCAGTTCAGGAAAGACATTGATAGCTAGCTAGGTGAGGAAGGCTGTAGTCAGTCAAAGATTCTCCTGATCAATGAGTGACCTGGCACGTAAGAGGAAGAAGATTCGTCCTTTAAAAGGAACAATGTAGCTTCAGTATAGAGGATGCATCAGAAAAGCCAAGACTGCAAGAACTTGAACTGATGCTTAGCTGAAGATCAAATTTTTAAATCATTTGGAACAAGAGAATCAACAGGACTTGCCATGAGGGTGGAGAACTGGGTGTTGGAGAATCTGTTTAGGGTCTGATTTGCGCTTTTGGGAAGAAAGTGATGACACAAATTTATTCAGAATCAGGAAAAGGACCTGGTTTGGCAGCAGAAGGTGGACAATAAGCTTGATTTTAGACAGACTGTGCTATAAGCATCCAACCCGGGAAGGAAAGTCTGACAGGTAACTGGAAATGGGACCCCAGGACACTGAACTAATAGAATATCTCTATCATCTATCTATCTGTCTATCTATCTATCTATCTATCTATCTATCTATCTGTCTGTCTCAGAGTCATAGGCTGCTCAAGATGATATCTATGGCATTGTTGTTTGTCCATGCACCTATGTATCACCAAGCAGGGTCTCAGTTTTTGGGAAATTGAAGTAAAATCAACATCTCAAATGTGAATTTTCAGGAGTGTTAATGTAGCATGCATGAAAAACAAGCAGATCTTTCCTTCTCTTTAATGCTAGAACTCATCATGCAGTGACAATTTGAAATTTACGACTCAGACATTTAACATGTTTCAAGGAGAACATTATCATTTGAAAACCTTGCAGAGAGAAATGTGTCTGTACTAAGTGACACTATCTCCTTTTTGTAAAGAGACCCCAATCATTTACATTTTCACTTTTGCTTCCCATCTTGTGTTAAATAATTCTGACATTTTCTTCAAATGCAAATTATGTTACTGAAAATTTCTCACATGTGAGGTTTTATTTTTCCAAAAGAAAGAGAGGATTTTCTTTCATGTGACAACTCTGGCCGTCTCCTGCCTAGGTCTCTAGCCCCCACCACTTTAGTTTAAAAAAAATGTCTAATTTCATCTGATTTTTCTGCCTGATAATGCAACTTCTGTGTATTAATCAGAGTTCTCTTAGAGGGACAGAACTAATAGAATATCTCTATCTATCTATCTATCTCTTATAAAGGAGAATTTATTAAGTATTAGCTTAGGTGATCACAGGGTCCCACAATAGGCTGTCTGCGAGCTGAGGAGCAAGGAGAGCCAGTCCGAGTCCCAAAGCTGAAGAATTTGGAGTCCGATGTTCAAGGGCAAGAAGCATCCAGCACAGGAGAAAGATGTAGGCAGGGAGGCTAGGCCTGTCTCATCTCTCTCAGCTCTGTTTTTCTGCCTGCTTTATATTCACTGGCAGCTGATTAGATGGTGCCCACCAAATTAAGAGTGGATCTGCCTTCCCCAGCACACCGACTCAAATGTTAATCTCTTTTGGCAGCACCTACACAGACACACCCAGGATTAATACTTTGTATCCTTCAATTCAGTCAAATTAATCCACAGTATTAACCATTACATTCTGTCAGAAAATTGCTCCTTGAATCTTAAATGGATGGAGAACTAGCTGTTATAGCTGTTAAGATAAACATTCAGAATAGTCAATAATAACTTCTAAAACCCTACCCTTGGAGTTGGGAAAAACTTCAAGGTCAGCAGATGCTGGATGCTCCCCTCCATTGCTGAATTTTCATTAAACGTCTCCACCAATTGGGTGCTCAGCCGGAGCTTGCATATCTCCAATGGTTGGTAGAAAAGACACCCTAAACTAAGATAATCAAATTTAATTTCAATTCCATGTGAAAGCTTCTACCCATTGGTCCCGTTAGCCACTGTAGCATTAACCTGGGAGAGAGAAGCACTAATCAGTGTTCTGGGGCTTTGCAGACAGACATATTTGGCTTTCAAACTTTGGCCTGGGGCATAAAGCATACCTTGAGCATCATCTGCACCACTTAGATGCTTATCATAAATGCGGAATATTGGGCTTCACCGCAGACCTAATGTGTTTTAATAAAATCCTCAGGTGATCTTCACACGTATTGAAGTTTGAGAAGTGTAGCTTGCGAGCACGTAGTCAATTACCCCTGTCTTCAGTTTCTTGCCTGAAAATGGAGACAGTTATACTTGATAAGCTTTAAAAGTTCGTTTCACCTATAAAACACTAAGGTCATAAATATAGAGTTTATAAAAATCTATTGGTAGTTTATATTGGCAAGTGAACAATTTAGATATAAAACAACAGGGAAAATTTAAAGTACAGTATTGTTTAGCCATTCAATACGCTGATAAAAATTATAGAAAATAGGAAATTTTGGCCAGGCATGGTATCTCACGCCTGTAATCTCAGTACTTTGGAAGGCCAAGGCAGGAGGATTGCTTGAGCCCAGGAGTTAGAGGCCAGCCTGGGCAACACAGTGAGACCCCTGTCTCTACAAAAAAATAAAAAAATTAACTAGGTGTTGTGGCACATGCCTGTATTCCCAGCTGCTCAAGAGGCTGAGGCAGGAGGATCCCTTAAGCCCAAAAGTGAGATGAGTGTGCCACTACACTCCAGCCTGGGTGACAGAGCAAGACCCCGAAAAAAAGAGAAAGAAAGAGAGAGAGAGAAACAAAGAAAGAAAAGAAAAGAAATACAAAAAATTTAATGATTATATCTAATACACAAGAAATAAAATTAGAAAACTACCAAAATATCCTTAAGCGGTTATTTATAGGTTCTGTGATTAGGAATGTATTTCTCTGTCATTTAGTGTCCCCTTATGTGATGATGACAGAAAAGACAAAAAAGCACCTTTAGTTTTTAATCAACAAGAATAAAATGCAAGATTTTAAAACTTCAGGTTTTACAGGCAACCATATAATTTATTTTATAATGAATGTATCAGCTCTATTCATCATACATTATATGTCCTTCAGCTATTGTCTTTCAAGGTCAACTCAAGTCTCATTTCTTCCAAGCCAATTTCCCTTCTTACATATTCTGAGGTCAGGGACTTTGTTTGAATTAACTCTGTGTCCTCCTCCTGACAAAGAAACAGACTTGGAATAGGTACAAAGTAAATGTGAAATGAAGGAAAGGAAGGAAGGGAGAGAGCGAGAGGAAGAGAGAAGACAGAAGGGAAGGTGCCAGGACAAAAGAATGCAGGCATGGAAACAGGCCCCAGTGCTGACTGAACTCCAGCCTCTTCGGAATTCTGCAGAATTTTTCTGAGCCAGATCCAGCTATTAGTAACAAATGGCCTTGCATGGTTCGTTATGGTGTCATGGTTTTGCTTTTCCAATGAGATTTCAAGTACCGTAAGGAGAGGAAAACATGCTACTTTAAAAAATATGTTTGGTTATTGTTTTCTGAAACAATTTGATTTGGAAGAAATACTGTTTATTCATACATATATAGGAATAGGGTAAAATTCCAGGATTGCCAATGTTTGAAGGTGCAAGGTGAGGCCACAAGATTATTTAACTGGCTTTTTAAAGTTATGAACGTACTAAAGTATCTTGAATATATGCACATAACAACAAAGCTTTGAATACACGAGGCAAAAACTGTTAGAAATGAAAGATGAATTGGAAGAATCCAAAATTAGATTTTTCAACAACCTTCTCTCCATAATTAATAGAACAACTAGACAGAAAATTAATAAAAATGTGGAAGTCTTGAACACCACTAGCAGCCAATTGGACCTAGTTGATTTCACAGAACATTCCACCCAATAATGAGAGAACTAACACGTTTTCAAGTGCTCATGGAATAGTTACCAAAGTAGATTTTACTCTAGGCCATAAAAAGCTATCATTAAATTCACAAAAACCATTATCCCTGGACACGATATTAGATTAAAAATAATAGAAATATAAACCTGAAAAAAATCCTCAAATAATTTTATATTAAATAACAAACCCCTAGGTCAGAGGAAAAAAAATCAAAAGGCAAATGAGATATTATTTTGAATTGCATAAAAATGAAACCACAACATATTAAAATTTGTGGGATGCAGCTTAAGAGGTATTTAGATGGAAATTTACAACACTAAACACCTATGCATAGTAGAAAAGAAGAAAGTCTCAAGTCCTTCCACCTTAAGAAACTAAAAAGAAAAGAGCAAATAAAACTCAATGTAATTTGGAAAAAAGGAAATAAAAAAGATTGGAGTGAAAATGAATGAAAAGGAATTAGAAAAACAATTTAGAAAAATGCTTTCGAAAGCTAAGTTTCTTTTTCTAGAAGAAAGATGACTGTTCAGGAACAAAAAGATTAAAAACCAACCAACAATTACCAATATTAGAAATAAGAAAGGTGACAGAAACATGTTTTACACAGATTAAAGTGATAATAAGGAAGTATTATAACTTTATGCCAATTAATTCAACAACATAAAAAAAAAAATAGACAAATTCCTTAAAAGACAAACTACTAAAGCAGGCTCATGAAGAAATCAGTAACCCGGATACCTTGACATTTGTTAATAAAATTGAATTTGTAGCTAAATACCTTCCCATAAAGAAAATGCCAGGCCTATGTGGCCTCAAGGGCACATTCCACCAAGTATTTAAGGGTGAGATAATACCGATTTTATTCAATCTCTTCCAGAAAATTGATTATGTGACCAAGTATATAGAAAATACAAAGAAATCTATAGCAAATGTATCAGAATTAAGAAGTTAGGCTGCAGTATACAAGATCAATTTTTAAAAAATCAATTGTATTTCTATATGCTAGCAATGAATAATCAAAAATTCAAATTTAAAACATTAGTGTAAAAATTATGAAATACTTAGGCAGTGCTGGGATGACAGGGAGTTTTAAGAAGCATTCACTTCAGGCCCCAAATTTAAGGCACCAGAAACTCGGTAATCAAGATAAATAATATTCACACAATTTTAAAATATAAAAATTAGTGCAAAAAAATCTATAATGAGTAAAATATCAAAATTTTAAATAATGACAGGATGTGTTGTTTTTTGTGATCCTGCATTATAGTACAAGGGACCAGTTGTTCCCAATCAGCCTCTGGTTGTAAGATCTATATAGTGACAATTACAAATCATCATGGAGAGAAATTAAAGAATACCTAAATGAAAAATGGGAAGATACATCGTGTTCATGAATTTTGTATTTTATATTATTAAGATGTAAATTTTTCCCATATGGATCTATAAAATCAACATTTCCCATAAAAACCCCAGCATGGTTTTTTATTTTTGGTGGAAATTGATAAGTTGATTCTAAAATTCAAATAGAAATTCAGAAGACCTAGAATGGCTACAAACATTCTGAAAAAGAAGAACAAAATTGTACTACCTGGCTTCAAAATGTGTTATAAATCCATAGTAATCAACAGTGTGGTACTGGCATCAAGATAGTTTAGACAAATAGATTAATTATAATAGAAGAGGAAATCCAGGAATTGACCTATACATGTATTTTCAATGAAAGTGCAGAAACAGTTCAGTAGAGGAAGGATAGCCTTTTTAACAAACGATTCTGAAACAATTGGCTATCCATATGCACATCTTTAGAGAATTAATCATTTCTCAATCGTTCTTAAAATAGTTTTGGGTAAAATCCCAAGCTATAAAAGTCATAAGGAAAGTGTTATGATCTTGGGTAAGGCAAAGATTTCTTAAACATCACATCTAACGCAAAATAAAAATTATAAATCGGCTTTCATTGATATTAAAAACTTTTGCTCTGTGAAAGACTGACAGAAAGATGAAAAGACAAGCCACATATTAGGAGAAAAATCACTAAATTACATATCTAATAAAACACTTGTATCCAGAATACATAAAGAATGCTCAAAACTCAATAATAAATTAATATTCCCTCTCTCAGGAAAAATATTTGAACAGACTTCACCCAAAAAGATACAGAGATAGAAAATAAACACAGGAAAAAAGATTGAATATCATGAGTTATCAGAAGTGCACGTTAAAATCACAACGAGATACCACTACATATCTATTAGAATGGATGCAATTAAAAAGAATGAGTATATTAAGTTTGGGCAAGGATATGGGGCAACTGGAACTCTCATATGGTGCTGGTGGCAATGTAAAATGGTGTAACAACTTTGGAAAACAGTTAGGCATTCTCTAAAAGCTAAACAAACACCTGCTCATGTCTAGTCACTCTACTCTTAGGAATATATACAAGAGCAGGGGTTTGAAAACTGTCAAGTAAATGTTTGAGCCTTTTCCAGCCAGAATGCGACATACTCTGCCATTGCTGCACAAAAGCAGCCACAGATCTTAAATGAACAAGTAAATGAGTGTGTGTGTGGCTGTGTCTGTAGGCAGTTCAAAACAAGCCACAGGCTGCCAACCCATGCAGACATCCATATGAAGGCCTGTACATAAATGGTCATAAGCAGTTTGATTTATAATAGCCTCAAACTGGAAACCACCCAAATTTTCACTAGCAGATGAACAGATCCACAGACTGTGGCATATCTATACCAGGAAATAAAACTCAGAAACAAAAAATAATAATTTACGGATACATACCCAACATGAATCTTCAAATAATTATGCTGTATGAAAGAAGCCAGATTTAAAAAATGAGTACATACTGTATGATTCAATTTATACAAGATGTCAGAAAATGCAAACTAATCTATAGGGACCGGAAGCAGGTCAGTGATTGCTGGCAGAAGGGCTGGAAGCAGGGAGGACAAAAATGTCACGAAAGTACACAGGAAGCTTCTGAGAGAGGTGGATAAGCTCATCATTTTGATTGCAGATATTAGTTTCATAAATGTATACATACAAAGCTTATCAAATTGTTTACTTTGAATATGTTCAGTTTATGGTATGTCAACAATATCTCAATAAAGCTGATACAAACCAAACCAAAACACAAACGTGGCGGTGAAGGGGCAGCATGGAGCTAGCCCGAGAAGGCACTGAAGCCCAGGCATTGAATGTCATTAAGACTTTCTTTCTTCCACCTCAACCTCTCTCTACAGAACAGCTTCTCTCTCTGAGGATAGTTTGTTCACATGGGAGGCACGAGGCCTTGCTCTGCCTTCTGGAATGACACAGAACAAGCCTTGCAGGGAGGCCAAGTGATGTTTTGGAAAGGACTGGGCATAGGAGACAGACATACCTGAGTGAAAATAAGATTCACTGCTTTGTTTCATGATTCTCAGCAAGATCAAAGCCTCAGTTTTTTAATCTGTAAAATGGGACAATTGTTTACTTTACAAGGTTATTGTCAGGACAAAAGAGGTGAATGGGAAATCATAAAATGCTACCAAGCATTAGTTCTCTTTTCACTTTCTTCTTTACATATCAACTATATTAGTCAAGGTTCTGCAGAGAAACCAATAGGATGCACGTTTATAGAGAGGGAGTTAATTTAAGGAATTGCCTCCCTGAAGCTGTGGGAGCTGGCAAGTCTGAAATCTTTAGGGCGGGCCAACCGGCTGTAGATTCAGGAAAAAGCTGATGTTGCAGTATTGAGCCTGAGGCAATCTAAAGGTAGAATTCCTTTTTCCTTGGAGAATCTCAGTCATTTCTCTAAAGGCCTTCAACTGATTAGATTAGGCCCAACAAATGATGAAGGGTAATCTACTCAAAGTCCACTGATTTATATGTTAATAATGGTTTTAAAATACTTCACAGCAACATTTGGGTTGGTATTAGAGCAAACAACAATAGCCTAGCCCAGTTAAGACCTAAAATCAATCATCACCCCCAATACTTCAAGTATTTGAAGAGGAAAATTTTGATGGTTAGTACTCAAAGCTAAATGTTTTCAGATTCTCAGATTCTCCTTCCTACTCCATGATCTGATGCTTTTTTTTTTTTTTTTTTGCTTTCAGTCCTCAGCTTACTTATGTCTTTCCTTCTAGTGACTTACAAATTTTTTCCCAGTGATATTAGACCCAAACTCCCACATTTATGGACTTCATTTCCTTTGTATTGTGAAGTGGCCTAGCCCTTAGCATTCTTCTGACAACACCATTTAAAGAACTTGAGCTTGTAATGAAGTACTTATAGATTTTTAAGATGCAAAATTCTTTCCTTCCATTAGAACTGGACAATTTTATGAGATCTTGAAAAACAGAGGATGAGCCTCTGGTTTTCAGCGATGGGCCATATGCCACAAGTCAGATTGCATCAGAGCCAAAAAATTTTCATTCCTTCACAATAAGGTTTAATGGTAGCTTATAAGGCTGTACCTTGGCTGGGAATTTAAATGTCTTCGAAGAGGTAAACAGGTTGCGATTTCCATTGCTTCTAAACATGTGACTGCCTCAGGGGCTTCTGATTTATTTATTTATTTTTTAATGGAGTGAGAGGACATAAACCCTTCCTGCTGGCAGGCTGGCAGGCCATGCAGATTTTTAGAGGTGCACCAAGCTGCAGCCAAGAGCAGGTACTGGGAAGCTGACTGAGCCCCCATAATTAAAACCATGCTCGGCAAATGCTCTTGATTTCAGGGGTCACATCTGACTTCATCTAAAACATTCTTTTTGGTCCCTTCTTAACCCAGGCTTGACTTTTCAGCATTTACATCATTACCAGACGGGAGGGTGCGAGGAATGAGGCGTGGGGGTGGTGGACAGAGGAATGTAAGGGATACACTGAGGGTTTCAGAATTGAGTTTTGTTTCTAATTTGATTCCAATTGGGCATTTGCAATACAGTGTTGGTGGGTAGTTATTACATGTTCTATCTCTTTATCACTAATGCTTTCTTTAATTCTTTATTTTTTTCTAGGTACTTTGAAAAGGTAAGAATAAAAATGACCTATTTAATGATGGAGACCCCTTATTATTCAAATTTCATATCCAACTTCTATCATTTTCTAATGAAAAACATACATCTGCTATTATTTGCTTTGCCCACACACATTTCCAAATGCTGGCAGGTTGGTTTTTTGTTTTAACTTGCAGGTGTCACCTGCTGAAATTTTACTCGGCCTTTACCTAACTATTTGGCCTCACAGAGCATCCATTTCACTTTGGGGTAAGGCTTTGTTCAGTGCCTGAAACGTCTATGCTGTGAATGAAGACTTTGCTGTTCAAAATGGAGAGCCTCAGTCCAAAATGACATTGTAGGTTCTGGGATATCCTTTGAGATCTTAAAAGGGTCTAGTTTGATTAGGAAAACAGACAAAAAGTAATCAAAGCTCATTCTAGCAAAAAATGTTAGCAACTTATTTTTTCTGTGATACTTGGTATGTTTTCTTAGGTTTAGGTATTTGTTTCTGCCACTGCATTTTGGTTCAATACAATTGCATTATTTTTTACACTTTCAGTTGTGTTTATCAATAACTTAGATAGAAGGAGGAAAGCAACTTGAATGCCCCCATTTTAGTTAGTCACACGTAGTTACTGGGCATCTGTGGTGTGGTAAACACTGTGCAGATGGACTAAGGAAGACAAAGAATTAGACCTCCTTCCTGCCTCTGCCTCAGTTTCTCATCTGGAAAGTGAGGTGCAGCCAGCGTGCAGCTGGTAGACTGGCTCTCCAGAAGGGATGAGAAAGAAGCTGGGATTGTAGTGTTTGCCAATTCTGTGGTGTGAAGAATCCCACAATGGCCCATTTCAAATTATGAACCAAATGGGAGTGAACGTGGAGCTGAGAAGAGGTGTGCATGATTACCTTGAGCCAGTCTGAGCTGTCTCCAGCACACACCCCTGCGACCAGCTCAGTGCCACCTTCTCCCCAAAGCTGTCTTTGAGCCTCACCTACGCTCTACCCTCTTTCTCTTACATATGTCAGCGCTCCTGGCACATCTAGGGCAACTCGTGTCTTTTGGTGGAATAAATGAATATTAAATAGGAAATGAACACCCTGAATTTTGAACATTAGCTAAAGGCTATATGCAAACACATTTCTATCTATCAGCTCAGTGGATGTCTTTCTATAAAAAGAATAGTTGTTCTCCCTTCCTTTTTTGGTTCAAGTACTTCAAAAGAAATGGCAGCTTGGTCATCATTTTCTCTTCCAGGAGTTCTCTTGAGCAGGGTGCACACTGCCATGGATGGATGGATGCACGGCCCATGGCTTTAAGGCTTGCCTTGCGGTTTCCTTAACTTAAACCTTAAACCAAGCTCTTGAGAGAAGCTACACGAAAAGTAATGATCCTCAAAAATGAATGCATGGTAACAGCAGAGAAGAAATTTAATTAGGTGCCGTAATAGCACCGTTTGTTTCTTTTTTCTTTTCTCCCTTTTAAAAATAAGTGCAGTGCCTAGAAATTGTAGGTCCCACCATCTTAGTCCCTTGAACTCTGTAACTTGGAAAGAATAGGGGCATGTGTCTGTTCTCTACACTTTAGTTTTACAAATAGGCTCATCTGATTTTAAAAAATTGTAATAATAGTAATAATTTTAAAAATAGTCCTTTAGCCTGCTCCCCAGGAAACCCAACCTGTGATGGAAATCAAGGTAAAGGGAGCAGACAGGTGCAGGAAGGGAGGGAGGAAAAAGCCAAGCAAGGTTTCCTGTGATGATTGCGTGGCATTTAGAGGGAGGGAGAACCTTATAAAGAGTCCAGAGGTTGTCTCTCCCTGTCCACTCTAAAGTTGCTGCAGTTGAAGTGAATGCTGCAAAAAACAAGTGATGTGGCTGTGCACGGTGGCTCGTGCCTGTAATCCCAGCACTTTGGGAGGCCGAGTGGGGTGGGTCACCTGAAGTCAGAAGTTCGAGACCAACTTGCCCAACATGGTGAAACCCCATCTCTTCTAAAAATTACAAAACTTAGCCAGGTGTGGTGGCGGGTGCCTGTAGTCCCATCTACTCTGGAGGCTGAGGCAGGAGAATTGCTTGAACCTGGGAGGCAGAGGTTGCAGTGTCAAGATGGTACCATTGAACTCTAGCCTGGGTGACCAAAAAAAAAAAGAGATGGCAGATTCTCAACTGGTCTTTCTCCAGAAGCTTCCAAGACTAAAGAAAATGTTCTTCCATTACATAGGGAAAGGAAAGCTCAAGGGCAGGTCTTCTTAGATTGCCTCCAGATTTCTTGCAAGGACAGCTTAATTGCATGAGGTCCACGAAACCTCATGACATGTTGTCGATAGATAGTCAGCATCCACTACATCTTCCCCAGCTTTACTGAGATATAATTAACAAATAAAAATTGCATACATTTAAGGTGTGCAACGTGATGTTTTGATATACTTACATGTTGTGAAATTACCACACTCAATCAAGCTGATTAACATAGTTACCTTTTTTTGTGGTGATGATACTTAAGGTGTACTCTCCTAACAAATTTCAAGTAGACAATACATTATTATTAACTATAATCACCATGCTGTACATGAGGTCTTCAGAATGTATTCATTTTATAACAGAAAGTTTGTGCCATTGGACCAACCTCATTTCTCTCACCCCTCCGGTTCCTGGTAACTACCCTTCTGCTCTCTGTTTCTGTGATGCAGACTTCTTAAAATTCCATATGTTAATGAGATCATGCAAGTAAATATGGTAGAGTATCCTCTACAACTGAAGCCTGAAGTCAGCTGCCATTTCCTAAATGACACTTGGCTACAGGGGATACAGACCCTGAGTTCTCTCTGGCCCTGCTTCTCAGTGCAGAGATGATGTCACCCAAAGAGGAGCTTTTCTTTCCCTCTGCCTGTGCAAATGATGATTGGATAGATCCAAACCATTTTTCTATGTGTTGATATTTCTTTCTTTTTTTTTTTTTTTTTT
>NW_016107442.1:4659848-4683925 GCF_001604975.1 Cebus imitator
AATGCAGTGGCACAATCTCTGCTCACTGCAACCTCCGCCTCCCAGGTTCAAGTGATTCTCTTGCCTCAGCCTCCTAGTAGCTGGGAATAGAGGCACCCACCACTACACCTGGCTAATTTTTTGTATTTTTAATAGAGATGGGGTTTCACCATGTTGGCCAAGCTAGTCTTGTACTCCTGACCTTGTGATCCACCCGCTTCAGCCTCCCAAAGTTCTAAGATAACAGGTGTGAGCCACTGCCCCCAGCCCAATATTTCTTAATAAGCAAAATAGATGATTCTATTTTAAAAGTAGAATTATTAAAGTAATATATGTAATTGATTAAACAAGTTCAAATATAAAAAGATAATGAAAAGTCTCCCTCTTACCCCATACTTCCCTAACTCACTCCTCAGAAATCATTATAATGAACTGTTTTGTGTCTCCTCTTAAAATTTTTCTATACACAATAAAGTACATTTGTATATGTGTATTTAAAATTTTTCATTTTTAACACAAGTGGGATAATGCATTACACACCTTTTTTTGGCTCCTTGCCTTTTTACACACTGAATTTATAGAATAGGTTCCATTGCACATAACCAAAACCAAACTATCCTGCATAAGAAACTGAATTTGTTGACTTACAGTACATAATTAGAAGTTCAGAGAAAGAGCTTAATTCAAGGTGAATTTGACTCAGTGGCTGAACTTTGTTATCAGAGGTCTAGTTTCTCTCTGTCTGCTTTGCCTTTCCTGGTGTCATTGTTAAGGCTGGCTTCCCATCCCGGCTGTCATATGACTTGTTAACATCCCTAGGGCTACATACCTACATGTCCTTATGTAGGCAGAAAGAGAAAGGGTTATTTCTTGAAGTTCTCTCAGAAGAGCCAGACAACATTAATTTTAATGTTTTTTCCCTTGGAGACTCAAGCCAACAATTTTTCACATCTTACTGGCATGAATTGGGTCATGTGCCCCCATTGGAACCAATCTCCTTAGAAAAGGATGGGTTGCATGACTTCATTAGGTTTGAGCCAAGGAATGACCCACCTGAGAGCCAGGGGTGGAGTTATCATTTTCCAAGCATATGGGCTGTGAGGGATAGGTGTGGCTATCCAGGCAAAATAAAATAAAATAAAATATTTACCACATTACTTAACATCCTGTTAGGAATATCTCTCCATAAATGTACAGCTAGATACATTTTCTTTGAAAAAAAATTATCAGCATAAGACTTAAGTATGTAGATATAATATTATTTAACCAATTCCTTACTAATGTACATGTAGGTGATTTCCAAATCTTTCCTGATATAAATCCATGCTTTAGTGAATTTTATACATGCATTATTGCATACATATGGATTATAGGTATATTTGTTGGCTAAATTCCCAGAAGATGGGTTGGAGAATTTAATCAGCATACATTTAGTTCCAGAGAATCAAATCTTTTCCAGGGGGTAAAGACTCGAGTTTGAACTTTCGGGAATGATTGTCAAAGTTACGCTGTTGGACTGATCCACCAAAGGAGCTGCTGCCTAATTGGGAAGTTGCCATATAGATGTCAGCTCCCAGAATCCCACCAGCACGGAGCCATGATCAAGAAGCACCAATATCAGGAATCAGTGATGATCAGGAAGCCACTGCTGCTGCTGCTGCTGCTACCTCTGTTCCAGAATTAACCTGTGCCAGTAAAATGGATGTTATATGCCCTGACCTTTGATACTCACAAAGCTAGTGACCACAAATGCAAAGGAGCAAACGTCAGCTTTATTTTTGCCTTCCAAATCTCATATGGTACTTCAGATTGAAGGAATCTCATTCACACTTGAAACCTTATCTGCAAGGGAATCTGGGACATGCGCGGCTTCCTAGCTTCCACTGTCAAGGAGGCACCCGGGGAGGAGAAAGATATGCATCCCAGTCTCTCATATGTCAGGGAGTGTGCATTTTTAATTGTGCTAGATCCTGCCAATATTCTTTACACACACACACACACACACACACACACACACACACACACACACACAATTTCTTTGCTGCCATTGCAGAACTAAGATCTCTATAGCCAAAATGGCCCCCATTCCAACTTCATCATGACTGCATAGACCAAAAGCAATCCTTCAGAGCCTGTATTGATTAAAAAGGATGGGCTTCCTTTCAACTACAGCAAAGATGCAAGTTTGAGAGAAATATCTGCATGACTAGAAAGCCAAGACGTCATCTTTTCCAAAGATGTGAGAAAATGGAAGATGAGCTTCTGACTTCTTAGTCATTGTGGATCATTTCTACAGGCCTGATTCTGCACCAGTTTATTCTCCCTTCTTCCCTACAAAGAGGGTTTCATCATCTGCAGGTAGATATATGCAGGCAGTCCTCACAAGTAGAGTCCCAAAGGACTGGCTTCTCTTTTAATTGCTGGGTGCCTGTATGTACCAGTTGTTAAATATTTTGAATATCACTTTTGATCATTCCTATTTTATAGATACGAAAACCGAGGTTCTAAAACATGAGGGCATTTCCCCAAGATCAGAGGGGTGGAAAGTAACAAGGATTTGAGCACGGTGGTGTATGGCTCCAAAGGTTGTTTTTGTGCCACACCCACTGCCTTTCTGCTGAATCAAACATTAATACAAAAATGTTTATACAGTATTGAGGGACTGTGTTAAGGAAAACTGAGTCCACAAGGCGCGTGGTTTCAAAGGCAGGAACCTTCCAGCACCATGCCTCCATCCACGTCCCCATCCAGAACATAAAGTTCTTTGTCTTTCCCATAAGGGCTCATTAGAAATTCCAGGTGAGCCTCTTTGTTCAAAAAGCCCATGAAAAACTCTGGGAGTAGGGGCCTCTGTTGTAGACCTAGCAGCCAATCCAGTATCAGAGTTGAAGATCAATCACTCCAGAGGAAGTTTAAAAGAACTCCTTTCATTAGATGAGAACATGAATGGGCGGGAATAACTCCTGGGTTAAAATCCCCCTGCCCCTTACAGATGTGGATTCTTCCCTTGAATCCTCACCCTCAGCAGCCTGGGAGCTCTCCCTCCTTCTCTCTTTCTCTCTCTCTCTGTTTAATAAATTGCTCTCTGCTAGACACTGTGGGTCCAAGATATTTATTCAAACAGTAAGCTCACCACACCTCTGGGACCCCTTCCCTATTCCTGGGGTAAGAGTGGGCAAGGACCTTGGCACATTGGGGAAGCCATCGGATCTCAAAAACTGAAAGCATCTTCGGGAGCCTCTGCTCCCTCCCCGGGGCTACAGTTTGATGTAGTTTAATAAAGGCTCTGCTTTTAACAGTTCTTAGCATTAGCAAATATCTTTTCTGGGCACAAAATTGAGACATCATTTTATGACACATCCTCCAGCAGAGCTCACTGGGGAACGGTCTCAAAAACACAGGGTGAGACCCTGTTATAATCTGACCCAAACCAACCTCACCAGAGCCTCATCTCTGCCCCTCCAGCCCCAGGCCCCTACATGCCACACATTCCCTGCACCACATCCTTACCCTTGCCTGGACTTAGAAATGAAGTGCCCTTTTCCTGAAGTTGCCATACTTCAAAGTCAGTTCAAGAAGATACCTCTTCAGGGGAACCTTTGCCGACATCCTCAGAAAGAGTTCTTATTTACTCTCACCTTGTAATTGTATTTCTTTCACACTCCTAAATAAAGGTAAAATCTTCTGCTTCCCCCTATCCCTCCATCAAGCTGTGATTTCTTAAAAATTATATCTTAATCATTGTTGGCATGCCTTGGTGCCTGGCATGTAATGCATACATTTAGAAGTGGGGTGTGTATGGCTGCTTGTTTTTCCAAGTGAAAGGCTAAGATGCTAAGGTTTTCTGTGTTATCCATTTCTTCTACTGTAACCAAAAACTTACATTTTGAAAGCCAAGATATTGTTAACATTCTAGAATCTTAAGTAGTTTCTTTACGCAGAGCAGAGAAAGCAGTAAATTGCAGTGGGGTAGAGAACAGGCTCTGGAATGAGAAACTTCTGGATTTGAATCCCAGCTTTGCCACTTGCTACTTTCACGACTTTGAATGACAACCTCCTTTAACTTTAGTGTCTTCGTTGGTAAATGGGGATAGTAGAAGTGCTTATTCCATTGCCTAGCGTGAGGCTTAATGCACACAAAGCATTGAGAGCGGGATCTGACAGTGTCGTCGGGTAGGGACAGCAGAAATTGATGAAGAGGAGTTTTAAATATGCCATTTTCACACTTCTGTCCCAGAAGAAAGCATTAGGATTGCTTTCAGATTTTCACTTTTGTTAAAATGCCAGAATTCAAGAATTTTGCTTAATGGGTGAAATCTATTGCTCATATATTTGGAGTAATCATTAGAAGTAACCTTCCCAAGAGGCACAAACCACCATCCATCTGTATGAAGGAGAGCTAAGCTGCAAGAAATGGATGAGGATGTTTTTTCTCATCTCCGCTGCAGCTGGTTGCTAGGTACAATCACTCCAGGAGGTTAATATCTTGATCCTTGGGTAAAACAAAGATATAACTCATAAGAAACAGAAGCACAAATGGAACCACAGCTCAGTATGGAGCAAAGAAGGAAAATTTGCAAAGTAGAGATTTAAAAGTTTCATAGTACTATGTATAGGGGGTACATAGTACCATGTATAGAGGGTCCCTCTGCGATGGGGACCTGGGATAGAGTGCTGGCAACACCACTAATTAGCTATGGAAAAGCCTTTGTTTTTCCTTCAGAGTCTGTTTTTCTCATGGGCATGTAAGGGAAGAAAAATATTGTTTTCTCCAGTCCTCATAGGTTCTTAGTTGGAATGGACCCCTGTAATAAAAGACAGATTAATAAGAACAAATAAACACATTTATTAACGTGTAGATTTTATGTATATACATGGGAGAGGCCAGGAAATGAGTAATTCTCAGAGGTGAATTTGAAGTACAGCTTGTATAGCATCTTTAATAAAGTACAGTAAAATTTTAGAGAAGTGACAAAATGAAGGAAAGGAACTTTGTGGGGAATAGCAACTTGTGGGAAGGTAAACTAAGGGCAGTTAACAGCAAGTTAGGAAAGCTGGTGAATGTAGATTCTACTGCTACCACCTCCCTGGGCTAAAGTTTTCTTAAATGGTTACTACTTCTTCTCTCTGGTAGGTGAGTGCGTGGAAACTTTTTGCCTTTGTACATTTATATCTTGCTTTTAAGCAAATGGAGGGCAGAGTGCTTTCCTGCAACTCTTCTTCATTACCTGTGGTTTAGTAATCCTGTATACTTTGGTGTGGCATATTCTGATTTCCAATAGGCACAAAAATTCTCATGTCTTACACCTTACGGGGTCTTTCAAAGCACTACTCAGAAGCAAAAAATTTGATATGAACAAGGTTAAGAAGCATCAACCAACCCCTGTCTCTTGACAGCACCTTTGTTACTAGAAAGGGGTCCAGATCCAGTTTCCAAGAGAGAGTTCTTGGATCTTGCACAAGAAAGAATTCAGGACAAGTCCACAAAGTAAAGTCAAAGCAAGTTTATTTAAAAAGCAAAGAAATAAAAGAATGGCTACTCTATAGACAGAGCAGCCCCGAGGGCTGCGGACTGCCCATTTTTATGGTTATTTCTTGATGATATGCTAAACAAGGAATGGATTATTCATGCCTCTGCTATTAAGACCATATTTAGTAACTTCCTGATGCTGCCATGGCATTGGCAAACTGTCTTGGGTGGGAGTGTAGCAGTGAGGACAACCAGAGGTCACTCTCGTCGCCATCTTGCTTTTGGTGGGATTTGACTGGCTTCTTTACTGCAATGTTTTATCATATCAGCAAGGTCTTTATGACCTGTATCTTGTGCCAACCTCCTCTCATCCCATGTTTTAGAATGCCTCACAATCTGGGAATGCAACCCAGTCCCCAGCTCCTATTCAAGATGGAGTTGCTCTGGTTCAAATGCCTCTAACACCCTGATGTGAGTGTTGCCATCCTGGAGGTAAAACCAGACTGATGATGCCTCAACTTCCTGTCCAGAAAAGGAACCTGGGATAGAGTGCTAGCAACATCACTAACTAGTTATAGGAATGACATTTCTGTTCAGGGACAGAAACTAATTGAAATTGAAAAATAGGTTGAAAAATTCATATCTTGTGTTTTCTTTCAACCTCTGTACATTTGTTCTGAAGTTAAAGTTCCTAAAATAAAGCACACTCCAGAAACCTCAAGTTTAAAAATGAGTATATATCATTGAACATATCACTTTTATTGAAAAGAATATTTTATTAAACATCTAGTATCTTCATTTAAATTGTGTTCTTTCTCTTTTTCCCTCCCTCCCTCCCTTCCTCCCTTCTTTTCTTTCTTTTATTTCAATGTGTGTTTGTGTGGGTGAACCACTGAAAACCCTTCATACAATGAGGCAGATGAAGCTACATGAACTTTAATATTTTATTTAATCCTCACCACAAATTAATGAAATGGGCATGTGGCCCATTTTATAGATGAAGTAATTAAGAATCAAAGAGTTCAAGCCAGGCACAAAGTCAGGAGGTGGCAGAACCAGGATCTAAACACAGATCTGATGCCAGGACTCTCAAATTCAGGATAGCAGAGGGCTTTGACCCACAACCTCACTGTGCTGCAGAGATGGGAGCTTCCCACGGTTGACCTGGACAAACAGATGAGCCGAGCACTCAAACACGAGTGAGTCTGACATTTACACTTGACCATTTTAGTTGTGCAAAGAGCAGGTAACTTTCAACCCGGAAAGAAAGAATGGATCAGGAGAAAAATTCCAGGACACCAGACAAGATACCCAAGAAGCAGATTAGTCTTCCTGGCTGGCTATCTTATCTTACCTAAGAATCATGGACTGGAACTTCAAGCTTTCTGCTGTAGATGTTGGATCTCACAGTCATTTAAGGACACCTGGGTGGAGGTGCAAATTTACACGTCAATTGGTGAGAAGTGTGGAAAACCTTTTATCCTTGGCTTTTATTTATAGAATCTTTTCCCTTGGCTCCAAACTTTCTAATTTCTTCTTTTCTACCAAGAAACATTACCAGAAAGTGATTTGCCCATATACCTAAGCTTCTTTAAGATTTGGGCATTTGTGAATACCACACATCTTTGCAGAAGGGACCTGAGATTCCTGCATTTCAAGGCTGGCCATGGAAATGCAAGCTCTTGTTTTTAAAGAGTCACTTCAGATGGACTACAAACTCCCTTTTGATCTCTTCCAGGCCCTCCCCCCAGCATCATTCTGGAATGCTCAATTTTCCTATAAAGTAAGGCTCTTTTCCATCTGGGTTTGCACAAGCTACTTTTCCTTGCTGACTTTCAATAGGGTGGAAATTAGTTGCTGGGTGATAGGGTGATAGGGTGCTAGGAAATTAGTTGCTATCCTGATGTGTTTAGCTCTGTTTGGGGGGTGGTATTTACGGAGGATTTAGTTAACATTGCTGTCAATGCTGCCAAGCAAGTTTTCAAAAAAGTTTTCCCCAGTCACACATCTACTCGCTGAGGAGACAGGCAGTTCTTTTTCTACTTTCTCAAATATGAGACTATGTCATTAAATGAGCTGAAGAAGAAGAAAAACAAGTCCCTATAGTCACTGCAAGGGGCTGCAACCAGAAAGCACCTATTTTGTTTTACATATTTTTTTAAAAAAACATAATCATATGTTCTTGATGCCTAATCCAAAAAAGTGTAACTGCACTTCTAACAAACCAGTGAAACAAAGTATTGTTGGAAGAATAAACTGTTGCTCCCAAATCTGGACATGGGTGATCCCTTTTAAGCTTGCTGACTCCCAACAATATCTACAGCAGAGAGACTTAATTTGGATTTCAGAGGGACTCTGAAAAGTCACACAAATGTTTAAAGTGTGTATATCTGCACTTAGCATTTTTCTAGGGACAAGGGTTATAGTTTTCATCAGATTTCTATAGGGGACCCATAACCCTAAATGTTTTAAATTGAATGACCTAGCATGGCATTTAAAGAAATTCCTAGAGAGAACTTAGCCTGGCCCCATTAATTAGACCTGGGGAAAGTGGGCAGCAGAGGTAGAGCCACATTTACCATCTGCCTTCACTGTGATTCTGTCATTCAACAAACATCTAGCAAGGACTCAGTGAAAGGCAGTGAAAGACAAGAGATTTGATGGTCTCTCTTTTAGGAATCACAATCATAAATGCAATTGTTAACTGCAAATTGCTCAGCCCCTTTCAAGTCTCTGGCTGCAGGATGGAAGCCTAGAGCCTTCCAATTCCTGGGGGAGCCTACATGCTGTGTGATGAAGTGAACTACACAGTAGTTGATTTGTGTAAAGTGCTTTGAAGATCCGAAGACCCAGAGTGCTAGAAGCATCATCGACCTCCTTAAACTTCTTTTGTCTTTCTTTTACTTAAAGGTAACTTGTCAGTACCATGATGACGTACCCAAAATACAGACCTTGTTCTGAAATCCTCATAATCAGTAAGTGGCTCACCTGAATAGAGGCGTTTTCTTCTTTCCTGAAGAGGAGGTTAAAAACTTGACTCTCATAAGAGGCCTGGTTTTGAACAGGAGCGTCCCTTCTTGACCACGATGGCAGCTTTTATTTGGAGATGCTTACAACAAGTTAAAACCTAGAGTGTTTAGTGATAAATTAAATGAGAGGATATGCAGGCTGGATGCCCCAGTGCATTTGAGAGGCAAGCTGCTGGCAGTGAGATCTGCATGATGCCTGAGAAGCCGCCATGGGAGATAGAAGGATCGAATTTACAATCTAGTAGGGGTGTAAGTTAAGCACAGAGATAACTACAATATAAATCAGGATGTGTTCCACTGGGGCTATATGAAAGACTCAAAGAACAGGATGGGCATTAGAAAAATGGGCCTATCATGCTTTATGCATTGAATCAGAAGTTTCAAGAAGACAGAATGAGTAACATCAAATTATAACCTACACTCATCCTGTCCTCCCTATGTGCTCATTGAACTAAATCCTTTCCATGTATCATCTCATTTAATGGACCTTGACTGACGGGTAGGGTGGTGGCAGGTTGTTATGCCTGGGGACAGCATTGCTCAACAGAAAGAGTAAGGACAAGAGTCAGAGGCTTCTGTGCAAGGCTTCTTAACTAAAGTTTCTGTCTACCTTTCTTTACTCTTTTCTTTATTCCTTACATATAAATGTAAATTTTTGATTTGCATTAGCTTCTGCTTATTAGATTAACATGTGCCAAAAGCATAAAAAGTCATGACTTCCATGTTAATTTCAATATCCTGATCATATGATCCTGTGGGTGCAATGTCAGCTCTGGAGCATCCAGGTGGAAGGGGCTGAGAGCAGTTGGGGTCTTTTCTAGATAAGGCATTTGCCTAGCAAACGTGCCTTATGTTATTTGTATTTGCCTGGCTTGGATCCTGGACCAGAAAGAGGATATTAGTGGAACAATTGGTGATATTTAAATAAGGTCTATTAATTAATAGTATTATATTAATGTTAATGTCCTAATTTTGATAATTGAATCGTGGCTATGTAAGTATTCAGGAAACTGAATGAGGAGTATAAGGCAACTCATTATACTATTTTTACAAATTTTTGCAAGCCTAAAATGATTTCGTAGTGAAGAGTTAAAAATAAGAATAAATAAAAATAAGTAAAATAATGCATGTGGATTTGGAGTGATTGGGTTGGAACGGAGTGAAGGGATTTGGGACAAAGGCCTAGTCCCTTCCCTTGGTTATGTCCCTGATGGGATGCCCCAGAAGTTTCCAGAAAATGGCCTGAGAATCTATATTTGGACAGGCTCCTCCAGATGATCCTTATGAAGAGGTGAGTTTGGGAAACAGCATGATCTCATTTGTTCCTCCAATTCCCCTGCCAAGGAAGCAACATTATCCCAAATGTTCAGATGAGGAAACTGAGGCTGAGGGAGGGTAAGCCGCCTGAAGTTGCAGGTCTGGTAAGTGGTGAAGCTGGGTTTGCTGTGTTTTTCCTTTTTAAAACTCCCTAGTAAAGCATTTCTTAGGACCCGCCATTAAACTCATGTGATATTCATATGCTTCTCTGTTCCAGAAATTCCTGGCAGGCACGTCCTCGTTTAACAACCTTCCATCCTGCCTTCCTTGCCAGCATCCAGCAGGATGCCTGACGCATAGTAGGGAATGCTCTTTATATCTGGATTGGGCTCTAATAACCATCAAGTGGCTTTTATCTCATTGGTCATCTTATATATGGGTCCCATCTATAGGATACAAATTAAATAAATGTTTTTGATTAGAAAAATTCTTGGCTTTCTAGCCTTTCCATTTCAAGAAATACTTCTGTTGATTTTAATTTAATTTGAGACACATAAAGCACACACATAAGTGGAATTAAATAATCTCATTTCAAATATTAATTACAATTTTAGGAAAATAACTTTGATTACGTGATTTAAAAGGCAGGGATAGGCTTCTCTGTAAAATTATTTCCAATCCTGGAGCCATTTCTGGGCTTTTTGTCTCTCCAAGAGTAGAGGCCTGAGGATTTATCTTGGAGATTACCAGGAGACAGTAAGATGGTGTGTTCCATGCATTGTGAAGATGTTTATTACTGTGATACCAAGCAGAATCTAATATTCTTGGCCCTTGCAAGCACTCCCAAGCACTACTATTTTGCTTCTCCCACTCTTAATAACAGGATTATGAGAGGAAAGGCAAACCACATGAGATTCATTTGAAGGATGTAATGAGATTCAAGACACGTTACCCCAAAATATGGCACCTTGGCATTGCAGAAAAGAGCAGAAGCAGGAAGGTCACTGTATTAGTCTGTTCTCACCCTGCTAATAAAGACATACACTCAAGACTGGGTAATTTGTAATGAAAAAGAGGTTTAATGGACTCACAGTTCCACATGGCTGGGGAGGCCTCACAATCATGGCAGAAGAGGAAGGAGGAGCAAAGACATGTCTTACATGGCAGCAGGCAAGAAAATGTGTGCAGGGGAACTGACCTTTATGAAACCATCAGATTTCATGAGACTCATTTACTATCATCAGAATAGCATGGGAAAAACCCACCCCCATGATTCAATTACCGCTTATCGAGTCCTATGTGGGGATTATGGAAACTACAATTCAAGAATTGGTGAGGACACAGCCAAACCATATCAGTCACCCTCCCCTTCCCTTCCCTTTTCTCCCATGAAGCAGGTCATAAACCCTGATGTTCTCCTGCCCTGCTATAGGTCGTAAGATCCTCATCCCAGAGGGGCCTCCTCTATACCTGGAAACAGGGAACATCCTTATCTCTGAAGGCACAGGACACAGAAGTATCTAAACAAACAGGCCCTCTCCCTGCCCCAGTTTATTATCACTAAATGGAATTCTCCTTTTCCAGTTATATTTCTCCACGGCCGTCTTCTTGTCATCAAACTTAACATAAAAATACACAGGTTTTCCTATTCGTGTGAGTCCTCCATCACTTATGAAGTCTCCTGTGTCACGTAAAACAAAACTTGTATTAAATCCATTTACAGGAGCAAGAAGAGAAATAATTCATTTTATCACTTTAAATTGTGTTTTATAATGAACTGCAGTTTATTTCTTTGCCAGTGAGCACCAAGTTATCTGTTCTATAATATTTTGAAATATGTTCATAGGCATCATCATCATCAATATTATTTTTGAGACAGTCTTGCTCTGTTGCCCAGGCTGGAGTGCCGTGGGGCAAACTCAGCTCACTGCAATCTCTGCCTCCCAGGTTCAAAAAATTCTCATGCATAGACATTATTTTTAAGTCTTATATTCCAAGAAGATTAAAATGATAAAAGCATGGGATTCAGAAACCAGAAGTCCTAGGTTTATATCTAAGCTCCATCGCTTACTGGCCATGGGATTGGGATAAGTCACACAATTCCTTTCATCTCAGTTTCCTCACTGGTACTGTAAGAGCTGCAGTAGTCACCCTTAACCCCACTGTCATGGCCAGGTTTAATCAAATGGCACGAGTTAAAAGGACCTGGCACTGGAAATGTAGATATAATGAGTCACCCACTGCTAAGTGGTGCAGCCCACAGTGAAGCTCCCTCCACATTCCACAGCCCTACTCCTTCTTGGCATCTAAACTCCAAGCACCCGACATCATGCTCCTTTTATTTCCTGGCTAACTCAGGATGCCCCAGTTCCTTCTGTTCTCAGTGGTCCAGGAGACCTTTCCTAGTGTAGGGCAGGAAACATTTCTTTCCTTATCCATCACTGGGTTTGTGGCTGAGGTCTCTATTAAAAAATAAAAACAAGATTAACAAGAGAAAAATCACACAAATGTATTATATGTCACAGGAGCCTTCAGAAATGAAGATCAAAGAAACAGCCAAACCTGCCGGACTCATTGGCTCATGCCTGTAATCCCAGCACTTTGGGAGGCCGAGGAGGGCAGATCACAAGGTCAGGAGATTGAGAACATCCTGGCCAATGTGGTGAAAACCCGTCTCTACTAAAAATACAAAAATTAGCTGTATGCAGTGGCAGGCACCTGTAGGCTCAGCTACTCGGGAGGCTGAGGCAGGAGAATCCCTTAACCTAGGAAGCGGAGGTTGCAGTGAGCCAAGATCGTGCCACTGCACTCTAGCCTGGCGACAGAGTGAGACTCAGTCTCAAACAAACAAACAAAACAACAACAACAACAACAACAACAAAAAACAGAAAAGAAGAAACAGCGAAACCTGTGTATTTTTATGCTTAGATTGCATGAAGAGTGGACAGCTGTGGAGAAATATAATTGGACAAAAAGAGTATGGTCTAACGGTAATAAACTGGGAAGAACTTAGAAAGGTCTGTTGGTTCCAATTTTTCTCTGCGTCCCTGTGACTTCAGAGAGAAGAATGTTCCTGTCCTCCAAGTATAGGGAGGGCACCTCTCACATGAGGGTCTTGTGATCTGTTTCAGAGGAAGGTCAGAGAATCATTTTATGGCATGCTTCAGGGAAGAAAGGCAGGAAAAGGTCAGAGTGACCTCCCTGCTTCTGCTGTTCTCTCCGATGTCAAGGTGCCATCTCTTGGGGGGCAGTGTCTGGAACACCATTCCTAGTCCGGAGTCTGCTCACCCTTGGTTTAAACAGTGAGTCACATGCTAAAGTCTTCATGGTTAATGATGACTCTTAGGGTCATCCTTCTCTGGTTATGACATGACTTATCCAGAGTCATACAGAAACATGATAGGAAAGCAGGGGTAGAGCTCTGGACTCTGCGTTTTCCGGGCTAGGCTGGGTAGTTGTATGCCCTCTTTTCCATTCTATCTAGGGCCCCAGAATGTTGTCCTGCAGTCCTTGAGTTTGATTTGGGCTGCAGTGGCTGAACTCCTTGATCCAATTTACAACTCTGAATATGCTTCGGGTTTGAGTTTTAGCTCAGAGACTTCTGGGCTGAAAGTTAGCTACATTTGTGGGCTTTAGTTTCTGATTTTTCTTTTTCTTCTGGTACTACTAGAATGCTTTGAAAGGGAGAGCATGTCAGCAGTAGCCTGGACCTCATATCTCTACATTTATTTTGCTCTTAACTATGCTTTGAGGAATTGGAGAAAATGCCAATTCCTGCACTGCAATGCAACATATTGTAATAGATGCTTCTTCTGAGATCCCATATGCTTCATATTGCCATGGAAAAAGCACTGGCATAGCAAGATTTTTTTTCTATAAATTTCCCCAGAGACTGAATTGGATTTCTGTTGGTTGCTTTTACAGCAACATTGTCTGATCAAGGGCGGGGGAGAGAGAGAGGGAGAGAGAAAAAGAGAGAGAGATTGAGAGAAAGAGAGAGACAGAGGCATGTTGCACATTAACAAATGGAGTGGGTTTTAAAGCACACTTGCTTAAGACAGCAGCTTAGGGGACACGGCCTTAGGGTGCTCCTGGTTCTGATTCTGCTAGCTAATATATAAATGAACTAACCTAAGTTAATTGGAAACGCAGTTAACTTAGAAAAGGGAAGGCACAGTTCCTGACATGGCCACTCGTCCTTTCTGAATCTCGTACAAGTGTATCAGCTATGTTTTGCTTATGAGATTTCATAATTCAAATGAATTTTTTTTTTTAATTTCACACATTCTGGGTTGGCTCTAATGGATCTGGATTGTACAAGTAGCCTCACTCATGTGTCTGGCTGTTGGAATGATGTCATCTGGAGGATCCTGGCCACACGACTCTTATCACCCAGCCGGTTAGCTACAACTTGTTCCCCATGGTGGTGGCTGTGGGGTTGCCCAACCTTTCAACGTCTCAGCTCATGTCACATTTGCTAATGTCCTCCATGGCCAAAGAAGGTCACACATCTAAGCTCACATTCAAGGAGTAGAAAATAATCTGGTCTTGCTGGGGCATTTTGAAGAATCACATTGCAACGAGGCAGCAATCACAGCCTACTACCATAATATATTATGCTCTCTGAGCCTGAGTGCCTTCAAATTTAAAATTGGTGAGCACTATATACCTAATAATTCAAATTTATCATCTCAAATATGACCTCTTGACCAGGGTGCCACCCCACTTCACCTGCTCTTCCCCCACTCTTTCCTGTTTCGTAAATGGCACCATTGTTTACCTACTAACTGAAAGCAGACATTTGGAAGTCTTCCTCGAGCCCTTCTTTCCTTATCCTGGTATTCCTTCCAGCTAACCCATCAACAAGAAATATTCATAGATACTAACTCCAAAAAAGATCTTGAACCTGTTCACTTCGCTCCCTGCTTTGTTCCTTTCTCAGCAAGGGTGAATGTTCCTCTTGGAATTTTCCTGCAGATATTCACCTGGGCTCCTTTGGTTCTTGGCTCAAGGTCACATTCTAAGTGGGATGCTCCTTTGCCATTAAATGTTCATTGTCAACCCCATACAATCTGATATTGCATGCCCACTTCTCTTGTATATTTTTTCTCCTTTATTCTTATCACCAAGCCACCTATTCTTTAAGTACCTGCTCCACAAGAACTTCAGCTCTGTGAGGGCAGGACACTATTTGTTTCTTGGTTAACTAGTGAATCTCCAGTGCCTATAGCTGTACCTGGAACATAATTAGCAATATCAATTTCTTGAAAAAATAAGGAAATAATATTTTAAGGAGATAGTTTCCTTATTGTCTGAATCACAGAATGGCCTGCTTTCATGTACCTAACTCAGTTCTAAAAGGTCAGAGAAATTTGCTAGAGACATAGCATCTGAGACCTAAAGGCTAAGGAGTCGTTAAGAAGGGGACAGGTGAGAAGACAGAGCAGGGTAGCAAAATGGACACATAGGTGGCCCACTGGGTATAGGAAGACCCCTGATGTATATTTATTTTTATAAGAATGAAATAAGCTTTACTCATTTTTAATATACTCACGAGTACTAGAGTCCTCAGTAGGTACCTGTGTGAGACAGGTAGAGGTCTCTCACTGTCACTAATACTTAGAGAGATGTCCCCGTGGGGAGATGCAGGGGTTCACAACAAAAGAACTAGACAAGACCTCTCTTATTTGTTGTTTTTTTGCCACATTCTGACTTACTGGGGGTTTTCTGTGCTCAGCTGTATCAATATTATAGTCATTTTAATTGCTTTTAACTATATTAAACCTCCCAAAATGAACAAGCACCTTGGAAAAAATCCTGTAAAGAAACTAACTTGTACTGAAGACAAACTATGAAAGCAGGCACAAAAAAAAACCCCAAGAAGGCAGAGGTAGCATTTCACCTCCTTCTCAAAACAGTGACAACCTATCCCAATCAGACAAGAAGAGAGGGCAGTAGAGATAAAATTTCAACCACCGAGGCAATTTGAAAAATAAAATTTCATCAATTATTGTTAGCGATTTCAAATATATTATGCTGAAGCTGTTAGCAACACTATGACATAAAACATGTTGGAGAAAATATAAAATATTGTTTATTGAAAATTTTATCTTATTTTGGATTCTTTTTAATTGAGGTATCATTTACAGACAATAAATTACACAGTTTTTAAATGTCTGGTTCAGTCAACCGTTTTTGAACTTCTATCACCATGGATTCCTTTTGTCATTTTCTTGTACTTTATATAAATGTAATTATACAGTATATCTTTTGTATGTGTGTGTGTCAGTACTTGGCGTTTTTTTTCTCAACATAATGCCTGTAAAATTTGTCTCTGTTGTTTCTATCAGTAGGTTTTTCCTTTTTATTGCAAACTCATGTGTCACTATAGAAATTTACCACAAAATTTACATTCATTCTTTTATTGAAAAATATTTGATGGTTTCAAGTTTTAGCAGTGAAGAATAAAACATTTTTTCAATAAGTTTTGGTGGACAATTTATTTTATTTCTCTTGTATAAATACCAGGAAGTGGAATGGCTAGATCAATAAATAAGTGAATTTTTAACTTTTATAAGTGGTCATATTTTTTAACATTGACACCAGGAATGTTTAGTGTTTTACTTGTTTTTCATCTTCGCCTTCATCTTCATCCTGTCATGTTTTCAGTCTATTTAACTTTAGCCATTTTTGTGCAGTGGTATCTCATTATAATTTTGATTTTCATTTACATGTTTTCTAATATCATTTGAGCATTTTTTCACATATTTACTGGATCGATCTTTCCTTCCTTCCTTCCTTCCTTCCTTCCTTCCTTCCTTCCTTCCTTCCTTCCTTCCTTCCCTCTCTCTCTCTCTCTCTCTCTCTCTCTTTCTTTCTTTCTTTTTTTTGAGACGGAGTTTCACTCTTGTTGCCCAGGCTGGAGTGCAATGGTGCGATCTTGGCTCACCGCAACCTCTGCCTCCTGAGTTCATGTGATTCTCCTGCCTTAGCCTCCCAAGTAGCTGGGATTACAGGCATGCATCACCATGCTGGGCTAATTTTGTATTTTTAGTAGACATGGGGCTTCTCCATGTTGGTCAGGCTAGTCTCCAACTCCCAACCTCAGGTGATCCACCACCTCTGCCTCCCCAAGTGCTGGGATTACAGGCCTGAGCCACTGCTTATTGGACATTTCTATATTCTTTTTGGTGAAATGTTTGTTCATATATTTTGCCCATTAATTTTCTCCAATATTGACTTTATGTATTCTAAATTGGACTCCTGTATCAANTTTTTTTGTGCACATATTGACAGCAACTCTTAGTATCACGTTTCTGACTCAGCCAAATGTTGTTCGCCCTCCATGTCCATTGATTCTGCATTCATAAATTCAACCAACCATGGATCAAAAATATTTAAAAAATGCATCTGTACTGAATATGTACAGACTTTTCCTCTTGTCATTGTTGCTGAAACGATACAATATAACTATTTACAGAAAATTTACATTGTGCTGGATATTACAAGTAATCTGGAGATGATTTAAAGTATACAGGAGAATGTACACAGGTTATATGCACATGCTATGCCATTTTATATCAGGGACTTGACCATCCTCAAATTTTGGTATCTTAAGCGGGGTCCTGGAACCAGTCCCCAACAAGTACCAGAGGATGATTATGTACATAGATCATATGTACATACATACTCACACAAGTATTTTATCCATGCCTATGACTTGACTTTTTAAAATAACATCTTCTGATAAATAGATTTTTATTCTGATGATGTATAATTTGTTATTTTTTTCTTTAATGGTTTGTGACTTCTGCCTTTTTCCAGAAAGTCTTTGCTTATCACAAGGTTGTGAAGATTTTCGTCTATGTTTTGTATTAGAAAATTTATCTTTTTGGCTTTTATTAATATGTTTGGATCTATAATCTATCTCAAATTAATTTTATGTATAGCATGAGGTAAGAATCTAGGCTTTTTTTCTTCTTCTTCTTACGGTTATCTGTTAGTTCCAGCACCATTTGTTGATTGGAATTTTTTTCCCTATTGAACTGCTTTGCACCTTCATTGATCATTAAGGCTGGGTGCAGTGGCTCTTGCCTGTAATCCTAGTGCTTTGGGAGGCTGAGGTGGGCTGACTGCTTGAGCTCAGGAGTTAGAGAACAGCCTGGACAACATGGCGAAGCCCCATCTTTACAAAAAATACAAGAATTAGCTGGGCGTGGAAGGATCACCAGAGCCCATGAGGTCAAGGCTTCAGTGAGTCCCGATTATGTTACTGTTCCAGCCTGGGTGCTAGAGTGAGAACCTGTCTCCGCAGCAAACGAACAAACAAAAACCAAAAACCAAAAAGAAACAAAAAGTCAATCATTCAAAAGGACTTATTTGTGGACTTCATTTTGTTCTGTTGATTGATTTGTCTATACTTATGCAAATACCAGTCTCTTCATTATTTAGCATTACAGTAATCTCTAAGTCACATAGTGTAAGTCCACTAGTTTTATTCTTTTTGAAGATTCATTTGATAATTCTGGGTCCTTTACATTTTCATAAGAACTGTAGACACAGCCTACGGTTTTCTATTTAAAAATCCTGGTGGGTTTATGATTTCGATGATGTTGAATTAAGTTATGGACAATGGATGTCTTAATAATGTTAAGTCTTTTTACCTATAAAAAGAGCATATCTCCTCATATATTTAGGCCTTTTAAAATTTCTCTCTGGAGATTTGTAGCTTTCAGAAGTCTTGCCTATCTTTGATTAAATTTGTTCCTAATTTTTTTCAAGTCTTTATGACACTACTGTAAATGGAATTTTGTGTATATTTTTGTTTTGATTTGTTTTCTAATTGTTGGTTGATAGTACATAAAACTGTAATGAATAGGTGGATGTTTAATGTTGCTCTTGATATATTCTGAGATATTGCTAAACTCGCTTTGTAGTTCCCCTAGTTTCTTTGAGGAAGAGAGGAGTTGGTTCCTTATGATTATTTACATTGCTTGTAAATAGAAAAGTTTGACTTTTTAATTTCAGGTCTTTATGCATGTTACTTCTTTTTCTTGTCTTATTAAGTTGGTTAGGGCCTCCAGTACAAAGTTAAATGTAAGTGGTAAGAATGAGTCACCTTGCTTTGCTCCTAATCTTATGGTAAAAATATTTAATATTTCACTACTGAGTATGATGGCAGCTCTAGGTTTTTCATAGTTGCCTTTTACAAGATTGAAGAATTTTCCTTCCAATTATAGTTTTCCAAGAGTTATTATTATGAATAGGAATAGAATGATATGCATTTATTGAGTTGACCATTGAGTTGAATTGCATTTTTTTATTTTGTAAATATGAGTTACTTTGATTAATTTTCAAATTTTAAATCCCACTTAGTCATGATGTATTATTCTTTTAGTATATTGGCACATTTAACTTTCTAATGTTTTCTAAGTATGTTTGAAACTATTTTAAAAGGGATATTGGTGTATATATTATTTTCTTGTAAAGTCTTTGTCAGGCTTGGTACCCTCACAATGCTGTTGTCATAAAATAAGTAGATTACATGTTCCATTCTCTTCTTTCTGCTTGAAAGGGTTTTCATAGAATTGTTATTATTTCTTCTTTAAAGAATAGTAGCTTCATTTTGTTTGATACAATTCACATGCACCTGGGTATTTCTGTGTGAAAAGGTTTTTCATAACTAATTCAATTACTTTAATAAATACGGGTCTTTTTGTAGTTTATCTTTTGTCAGTTTTGTCAAGTTGTGTTTTTAAGGGATTCATCTATTTCATCTATGTTGCTGCATTTCTTGACATTATGCTGTTCAAAAGAGTTCCTTATTATCCTTTTCATATGTGTAGGATCTTTAGGGATCTCTTCTCCTCTGTAATATATTTTTTTCCTTATTGTTGATTTTCTCCTATGGGTTCATCAATTTTATTAACCTTTTTAAGAAAATATATTTTGATTTTTAAAGTTTTAAAATTTTTCTCTCTGGCATGTTTGTTTTCCATTCTTCTTCTCTCTTAGAGTGTGCTTTGGTCTTCTCTTTCTAGCTTTTTAAGTTTAAAAATTAGATAATTGATTTTAAATGTTCTTATTCTACAAGAATATCAGATATAATTTCATTGCAAGCTGCCTCCCATAATTTTTGATATGTTATAGTCTAACCTCATTCAGTTTAAAATACTTTCTTATTTCATTTTTCATTTATTTTTGAGTCATAGATCATTTAGAAATACATTGTTTAATTTCCAAATATAAGGCATTTTTCTCATTGTCTCATTGGTATTAATTTCTAATTAAAATATCATGGTCAGAGAACATACTATGTAGATATTAATGCTTTGATGCATATATGTTTTATGGTGATTAAAAAAGTATTTTGTCTAGGTTTTATAATTTTTTTTCTTTTTTTTTTTGAGATGAAGTCTCGTTCTGTCGCCTAGTCTAGAGGGCAATGACACAATCTCAGCTCACTGCAACCTCTACCTCCCTGGTTCAAGTGATTCTCCTGCCTCAGCCTCCCAACTAGCTGGGACTACAGGCACCTGCCACTACGCAGATTAACAGAGTTAATTTTTGTATTTGTATTAGAGATGGGGCTTCACCTTGTTGGTCATGCTGGTCTCAAACTCCTGACCTCAGGTAATCTACCCGCCTTAGCCTCCTAACGTGTTGGAATTACAGGCATGAGCCACCATGCCTGGCTTGCTTTTCTTTTAAAAGATGTTTTTGCTAGACACAGAATTCTGTTGGCAGATTTCTTTTTAACACAAAAATATACCATTTTATTGTCTTTAAGCTTACATATTTCTGGTGAGGAGTTAGTTGTGATTCAATTTGTGATAATATGTTTTCAATGGATTTTTTTTTCCCCTCTGGCTACTTTGAAGTTTTATTCTTAATCTCTGGTTTTCAAACAAATGGTTATGATGTTGAGGCATGGTTTTCTTTGTATTTATCCTGCTTTGAGTTTACTCAGTTTTTAGATCTGGAGATTGAAGTATGTTAACTTTATTAATTAAATTTTTATTTTGAGATAATTGTAGACTGACATGCAGTTGTAGGAAATAGCATAGAGAGATCCTGTGTACACTTTATGCATTTCCCCGAAATGGTAGCATTTGTGTAAAATCATAGCACAATGTTAAAACTAGGACCTTGACATTGATAGAGTCAAGCTACATGTTGTTTCGTTACTACGAAGATTTTTCATGTTTCACTTTTATAACCATATTCACTTCAGTCCCACCCTATCCTCTCCTCAATTCCTGATAACCACTAGTCTGTTCTCCGTTTGTGTAATTTCCTCATTTCAAGGATATTGCATACATAGAATCATGAAGTATGTAATATTTGGGGATTGGCTTTTTTAATCCATCATAATTCTCTTCGTCTATCTTCAGTTTGTGCCTTTTTATTGCTGAGTAATATTTCATCATCATATGAATGTATCAATCTGTGTTTGACCAATCACCAATTGAAGGTACCAGGGTTGTTTCCAGTTTTGGAGTATTACAAATAAAGCTCCTATAAACATTCATGAACAAGTTTCTGTGAGAATGAAAGTATTATTTTGGGGGGTGGGAAATGCTCAGGAATAAATGGTTGGGTTGTACAGAAGCTGCATATCTAGTTTTTTATAAACAATTTTCACAAGTGATTATATACTTTTCCATGTGCACCAGGAGTATGTCAATGATCCTATTTCTCTGCATCCTCATCAGCATTTGATGTTGATTTTTTTTAATTTTAATTTTATGCATCTCGCTGTGACTTTAATTTGTATTGCCCTAATAGCTAATGATGTTGAGCATATTTTCATGTGCTTATTTGCAATTTGTATATCTTCTTCAATGAAGTACCTCTTCCTATATTTCACCCACATTCTAATTGGATTGTATGCTTTCTTTACTATTGAGTTTTGAGAGTTTCTTATATATTCTATACTCTAAAATATGTGGGTTTGCAAATGTATTCTCCCATTATTAGCTGAGATTTTTATTCTCTAATCAGAGTTTTCATAGAGCAAAAGTTTTAAATTTTGATGAAGTCAAATTCAGCAATTTTTCTTTTATAGATGTGTTTTTGGTGTCATGTCTAAGAACTCTTTCCTATTCCTGGATCCCAAAGATTTTCTACTATGCATTTTTTTTTTCAGTTGGATAGTTTCAAATTTAATTCCATATTCAATTTCAGTTAATTTTTGTATAAGATAGGAGACTTAGGTTGAAGTTAATTTTTATAGCAATGCATGTTCAATTGTGCCACCACCATTTGTTGAAAAAGCCGTCTTTTCTCCATTGATTTGCTTTTGTACCTTTGTCAAAAGTGAGTTGCACATGTTTGTGTAAGTCTGTTTCTGGGATTTCCAGTCTGTTCCATTGATATATGTGTCTATCCTTATGTCATTATTACATGGCCTTGATTACTATAGCTATCTAGTAAGTCTTGAAATCTGGTAGACTGGTTCCTCCCATTTTATTCTTTTTTCAAAATTGCATTAGCTATTCTAATTTCTTTGTTTTTCTATATCAATTTTAGAATATTCTTGCCTACAATTTAATTTTTAATCTGTATCTACAAATATCTTGCTGGGATTTTTATAGGAATTGTGTTAAATCTATATATCAGTTTGGGAAGAATTGGCATTGACATTTTTATTATGTTGAGTCTTCAATCCATGAACATAGTATCTATTTTTAGTTCTTTGATTTCTTTCATCAGCATTGTGTAATTTTGATCATACAAGTCTCGCCCATGCTTTGTTTGATTTAGACCCAAGAATTTCTTCTTTTTAAAATTTATTACAAATGGCATTGTATTTTAAGATTTTGTTGTTCACGTGTTCATTGATAGCACATGGATGTATAATTGGTTTTTGTATGTTTATCTTTGATTTTGTGACCACATTGACCTCACTTATTAGTTCTAGGATTTTTAAAAATAGATTTTTTTGGAATTTTCTGTGTAGGAAGTCATGTCATTTGCAAACATGAAGATTCATATTTCTTCCTTCCTAATTTGTATGCCTTTTATGTCACTTTTTTTCTTATGCCACTGACTAGAACTTCTAACTGATGCCGAATAAGGATAGGAAGAACATCCTTGCCTTGTTCCTGATCTTACGAGGAAAGCATTCAGTCTTTCACATTAACATAATGTTAGCATTTTTTAGATGCTATTTATTGAGTCAAGGAAGTTCCTTTTCATTTCTATTTATCTGAAAGTGTTGTCATGAATGTGTATTGAATTTTGTCTAACATTGCACTAATAAACAGGATAATGTGACTTTTCTTCTTATTAATTTGGTGCATTACATTAATTAATTTCCAAATATTGAGCCGCACATATTATTGAAACATACCCCTACTTGATGATAGTGTAAAATTCTTAATATATATTGCTTAATTATATTTGCTAATGTTTTGTTAAGAATTTTTGTGTCTATCTTAGTGAGGAATGTAGTTTTTATTTTTTAGTGAGTCTATAGTTTTCATTTTTGTAAACTCTTTTTCTGGTTCTGGTAATGTTAACTTTATAAAACAAAATGAGTAATATTTCTTCCTTTTCTATGTCTGAAAGAGAGAGTGTAGAATTGATCTTCTTCCTTAAACATTTGGAATAATTCTATAGTGAAATCATTTAGGCCTGAATTTTTTTGATAGTTTTTAAAGTACAAATTCAACTTTTAATATAGTTATAGGCATATTCAAATTATCTATTTAATATTGGGTTAAGTTGTGATAGTTCGTGTTTTTCAAGGAATCAGATCATTTTAACTAAGTTGTTGAATGTTCTCTTGGTCTATTTTGTGTTGCTATAACAGAATACCTGACACAGGGTAATATATATATATATATATATACACATATATATATACACACACACACATAAATATATAGAGATATAAATATTTATTTTATTTATACATATATACATATATTTATACATATATACATATATTTATATATAATATTTATATATATGAATTTATGTATACATATATATGTATACATATATATTATATATATACACATACATGTATATTATTATATATGTATTATATATATACTATATATAATATAATCTGTATCTACAAATATCTTGCTAGGGTTTTTATAGGAATTGTGTTAAATCTTTATAACAGTTTGGGAAGAATTGGCATTGACATTTTTATTATGTTGAGTCTTCAATCCATGAACATAGTATCTATTTTTAGTTCTTTTATTTCATAATATATATATATGTGTATATATATAATATATAAATATATGTATATATGTATAAATAAAATAAATATTTATATATCTGTCTATATTTATATACTTATATATAAAAATTACCCTGTCTCA
>NW_016107442.1:4684860-4701097 GCF_001604975.1 Cebus imitator
TACAGGTGTGCACCACCATGTCCAGCTAATTTTTGTATTTTTAGTAAAGGCAGGGTTTCACCATGTTGGCCAGGGTGGTCTCGATCTCTTGACCTCATGATCCACTGGCCTTGGCCTCCCAAAGTGCTGGGATTACAGGCATGAGCCACTGCGCCCAGACTTCTCTTTTTCTTTGTTAACTTTCTTGCAGTTTTGCTTATTCTAGTGATCTTTTCAGAGAATTATTTGTCTAATTTATTTTGTTTATTGTTTCTGTTTTTAATTTTAATAATTTCTGCTCCTATCTTTATTATTTCCTTCTTTCTACTTGGTTTGGGTTTATTTTGCTCTTCTCCTACTATTTTTTTGAGATAAGAGCTTAGATTATTGATTTGGGGGGTCTTTGTCTTTTCTAGTATCTACATTTAGGCCGTGAGTTTCCCTTTCAGTGTTGCTTCAGCTGCATCCCACACATTTTTGTGTGTTGTATTTTCATTTTTACTAACTTTATATCGTTTTTAAAATTCTCCTGAGACTTTGTCTTTGATTCATGGATTATTGAGAAGTGTGTTGCAAATTTTTCAAGAGTTTGTAGCTTTTTTCTCTCTTCTTTCTAGTTATTGGCCTCTAGTTTGATTCTATTGTGGTTGGAGGACATGCTATAGGATTTTACATATTTTAAGTTTGTTGAGGTGGTTTGTTTTATGGCCCAAGATTTTATCTATCTTGGCATATATTCTCTGAGAACTTGAATGAAATGAGTATTCTGCTCTTGTTGGGTGGAGTGTTTCATAGATGTTGATTAAGTTGTCTTGTTTGATAGTGTTGTTGAATTCTTATATATCTTGACTTTCTGTCTCGTTGTTCAATCAATTGTTGAGAGCTTAGTGTTGAAGTCTCTAACTCTAACTGGATTCATTGATTTCAAAAAGTCTCTTTTGACTTTCTGTGTCATGGCTGTTCATGTGACTTATCTGTTTCATTAATTTCTAGTTCAGTATATATTTTTATCATAAAACAATATGCTAATATAGTAGCATATACATAGATCTACACTGGGAATGCATGTTTAGTAGAGATGTATGACCAAGAGCTTGGAGAAACATCCTGAATTAGAAAAGTAGCAGAAAAACTTTTTCTCTAGGGTTGTACTGCTGTAGGTCATATAAATCTTTACATACAACATATAAAAATTATAGATTTCATAGCAAAGCATTTAATACTTTCTGCCATTCTGTCTATTCAAGCAGGATTCTGAGTGGTTTGCTTCTTTGCTTATGGCCTTTCTCCCTGATGTAAGATCAAAGAGGGAAGAATATCATTTTTTCTTTACCACTGTCTGCCCAATGCCTATTCCAAAGCACCCAGCCAGTGCTCAATAATGATTTTTAAATGAATAAATATAAGAATTAATATAACTTGCTTTGGTTTCTTAACCTAGGATCCATCCACCCTGCTCCAAGTTCTCTCCCTCAGTGGAGAGAATGCTGTAGCTTTTATCAGACTCTAAGAAACAATCCATAGAGCCCAAAATATTAAAACCCAAGGATTGCATGGCAGGAGGTGAGAGTAGATTCAAAAAAAAGAGACTTACAGGCAAATTCTGATAAATTATTCTGTATCTTGATAGAGATAATAGTTAATGGATATATGCATTTGTAAACCTATAAAACTACATTTAAAATCTGTGCATTTTATTAATTTAAAATTCTATTTAATAATATTAATGGAAAATTCCATTGAGCTTGTTTCATTATATTTTTTTCAAACTAAAATAAAGAATAGGGCTCTGGACAAACTAGCCATTAATATGAAATCCTGATTCTGCTCTAGCCTGCAGGGTTAAGCTTTTAGAGCCAGTATGAGCTCCACATTCTTTTCAGAAATCTTTATTATTCTTTCATTACACTATCCTCCCCAAATGCTGTTTGCTTTTTTTCCTGTGCACATGAAAGAGAAGCTAGCTTAGAACTTTTAAAATCTTCATGAACACAAGGAAAATGAAACAATTTCTGCTGTAAAATTATAACTGATGACAGAAAGTAATAAAAGACTAAAAGCTGTTTGGGGGAAATCTGTTTTTTGACATCAATAAGGAGTAACCTGTAAAAGGAAGACATCAAGGAACTAATAGATATTGCTGTTCCTGTATAAACAAGACTCTTCTTGTGTGATTTTACATCAATGAGACCTGACCTGGGAGGTACATTGTAAATACATTTGGAAACCAAGGACAGCAAATGCAAAACACCATATCTACTGGAACTTTAGAAAGTCAAAAGATCACATAATGTGGGAAAGCTTTCTCATAACAGAAATAATAATGACACCTCTGTTTTCTGAGTTAGGTGTGGCAATTTTGATGGCATGCATTCATTCATCTTACAAATGTTTGTCAAAACCCCATTTGTGAAAGTGCCAGGCCTGGGGTCCATCAATGGACATGGACTGGCACCTGCCATTGAGGCACTTCTATTTTAGTAAAGGAAAGGGATGTAACACAGAATAGCAGGACATGGTAAGTGTTGTGATGGTGGCGCATGCATGTGTCACGGGAGGATGGAGGTGGAGGTCCACTTGTTGCTGAAGAAGTCCTGTCAGCCTTTATCCTGGGGATAATACTGAATGAAGCTAGGTTTTCAGATCTGATTTGATTGACACCTTATTGGTTACTGCTCTGTTCTAGGCTTTTGTATATACATTCTCTAGGTCAGTCGTATAACTTATATCTTGGGATATGAGTAACATTCTCCTCATTCTCTTGAAAGAGAAATCTGATGATTGAAAAGGTAAGTAAAACATTTAGTCCAAGTAACATAGGCAGTAAGTGGCAGAGTAGGATTTGAATGCAGGCTTTTGATGGCAAGTACAGACTTTGTTTCTTTTTTCCTCCCTTACTTTATTCTTTGCCTCTTACCTGTTTGTTCCTTCTGGTGTCCTTTCTGTCATTTAGTACTGGATATTAGAAGATTAAAAGAAGAACAGGTAATTGGAACTGGAAAAGCCGGCAAAGAATGTCTCAGTTCCCTTCTACCACAACCCCAGGCCCCCACAAAATGCTGATACGGACCAAAACCCCAGAGGTGTAATAGTATGTTTAGACAGTAGTCCAGGGATGGCAGAAAGTTTCCAAATTCATATCTCATTTTTCACATTTCCCCATTTTCTATTGGACTGTCCTTCCTCTCCAGCTCTGTGCATTGCAATCGCTGTGTTGAGGTTTCAGCTCCAATAACACGTTCTCACACTCAATGATGTCTTATTTTTTTTTGGCGTTTGAGGTCTCAATGTGATATTTCACAGATGTGGAAGGAGGAAAATAGAGTTGCCCCTGAAATATAAACTAGCAGTTACAAAAATCATAACAGAGATGTTTAAGGTCTTAAGGGAAAAGGCTGAGGTCTAGGTCATTGTACATCTATGGCTTCATTGACCGGACAGGCAAATGGAAAGACCCATGGTGAAGCATGGAGGAATCCCAAGGAAAACACAACAGTGCTCTTCTTAAAACAGCTCAAGAAAGCCCACATTTGTATTTTCAGGTCTTGGTGGGAACATAGTTCTTATTGTAAAATGTCTGCATTAAAGTCAATCAGTTAAATATTCTGATATTTTGACAAACTCATTTTATTCTGATTCATGCTCACACAGCACCTTCTAATTAGGTGATGGATCCTTGGGCAAGTTGGGCTGGAGCAAGAGAAAGCCTTGATCATGCCAAAGAGGTCACCGTGACCCAATGGACAACATTTTTCTGTGTGAATTAATATATCAGTGTCTGTGTTGGAGAAGAGTCTTGGGGTGAAAATCTACAAATCTGATACCTTAAACCTCAAACCACGCCATGTGATGATTATTCCTGCTTACAGGCATCAAATGGGATAAGCAGGCTTTGATATTGCCAAAAGAAAGCTGATATTCTTTCCAGAAGGTAGACCACATCAAAGACAGAGAAAAAGGTAACACCAGCAAAAATTTTTGCCCAAACCCTCCTGGTTCACAGTTTCTGCTGGCTTGATTTCTATGCTTCTATTACAAAAATGCGAGAAACGTGTCCTTCTGTGTCCTGTAGAAGACGGCAGAGGAGACTTATGGCTGAACATCAGCACAGACCCATCATCAGTTTCTCCTTTAAAAGAGGTCAATACAAAGACTTGAAAACATGGAGAAAATCTGCCCATCTGGCGGGCAGTGACTTGGCTACAATGCATGGATAACTCCTTTCCTTATGTGTCTTCAAATCATTAAATGGTTAGCTCTCAGCTCAGAATGCAGCATCATTTTGGACACTAAAGATTCTCACTTAATGTCTGTGATGATGGGTGAGCAACAGTCTAACAGGTAATGCCTAGCATAGAGTAATTGTCCATTAAATGTTTGTTGGATGGCAGCTCCTATGCCTTGATTGTTTCCTCCTTGAAATCCTACCACACTTGTGTCACAAAAGTAATAGTGTATACAGATTAACCTTTTTTATCTTGCTTGTTCTTACCTACTAGACTATACATTCATTAAGTCCACAGATTATATGTCCCCGTATCTTTGCTGCTGTGTACTGCCTGGTGTCCATCAGGTATTCCAGTGACCTTGTTTTTGAAGTTAGGTTATTAAGAGGTCCATGAGTAGCATCTATAATAAGTCTCTTATGTACCTCTCAATATTTAATACAGAGTTGTTCCATGCAGTTGGCACACAATAAATGTTACTGAGAATGACACTGATGGATTGAGAAGAAAAAAATTCACCTTTCTTGAGATTGTGAGCCAGTTCTTGGCTAAAGTAATTACACAGATAATTAAGGCTAAAAGAAACTTGCTGTTTTCATTTGCACTAAACTGCCAGGAGTCTAGGTCTGCAGTGATCAAACTCTCTAGGTGATGGTTTAACTCCTTGTCTCCCCAACATTTGCAGACAAACCCAGAGCACTGAGCCATTCTGGAGAGCCAAAAAAATCTAGATTTAAGAGGGAGAGACAAAGAGAATAGAGATGTCATTTTTATCTTTAGAAAAATGATTACCTCACTTGCTGCATTTTGGTAAATGGTTGGTAGGTGCCTATAAAGTTAATAATCTAAAAGCTGAATGAAATTGCTGAGTGAGGTCAAGAGTGGACAGTGGGGGACAGGTATTTGGTATTTGCTATTAAGATAAAGGATGGCTCTCCCTCCCACCTTCCCCCCACTTTCCCCATTTATCGCCAACTATGAAGTCTTTTCTAATTGTCCTTTTTAGGGAAACCCTGTCTACTAGGCACTCGGAGAAAAATTAGAGCCTGGGAGGGAAGCGATAATGCTAGTGTTTCTAGGCACGCCAAAAGGAAGGGGCCACTTCAGGTCCATGCATGTGTGAGGAACAGAAAATGAGAGATGAGCTGGGTGAGGATCCCTGGGATCCAGGGGCTGTAGGTCAGTAAAAATGGGCTGCTTTTGCAAAGACCTCCTCTCTGGATGTCGAGTCGTTTCCCCCACACAACCTCCATACAAGGCAAACATTTGCTGAACACTTTTTTCTTTCCTTTCTTTTTCTTTTTGGTCATTAACTAAGGCATTTATTAAATATTCTTACAACAGGCCTACACATGTATGGTTTAAGTGCATGTGTGATATACGTGTAAACACTGCTGTATTAGATTCAAAATTACAATGAACTTTGTCAAGAGTGCATGGAGAAATGTCAAATAACTACTATGGAAAATAAGGTTATATGGTTCTTCCTTAATACAATAGATCTGAACATTGGTTCATGTATTTTATATGTGTGTGTATATACATATATATATATATATATATTTTTTTTTTTTTTTGAGAGGGAGTCTCACTCTGTCCCCAGGCTGGAGTGAGTGCCGTGGCTCAATCTCGGCTTACTGCAACCTCCACCTCCTGGGTTCAAGCGATTCTCCTGCCTCAGTCTCCTGAGTGCTGGAACTACAAGCGTGTGCCACTATGCCAAGCCAATTTTTGTATTTTTCGTAGAGGTAGGGTTTCACCATGTTTGCCAGGATGGTCTTGATCTCTTGACCTCGTGACCCGTCAGCCTTGTCCTCCTAAAGTGCTGGGATTACAGGCATGAGCCACTGTGTTCAGCCCTTTTATATATCTAAATTAAGAATTACTGCAAAAAAAAAAAAAAAAAAAAAAACCCACAGAAGTGTCTCATCCATTAATGTTAAAAGTTGGTGAACATCACAAGGGTTATAATTTGAATGTTTTTGTCTTTTCCAATGCATTAAAAAAGTATTCTTGTGCAATAACTACATGCATTTAATGCTTGCATTTCAAAGAGGAGGTTGTGGGAATCCCAACTTGAAGCCAGTGGGTCAGAAGTTCCTGAGGCCTAGGCTTGCAACTGGTGTCTAGGGGGCATAGTTTTGGGGACTGAGCCCTCAGCCTGTGGTATCTGACACTGTCTCCAAGTAGACAGTGTCAGAATTTCATTGGAGGATGCTCACCTGGTGTCTACTGCTTGTTGTTGAAGAAAAACTTCCACACATTTGACTACCGGAGACTTCTGTATTGATTGCTGTGGTATGAAGCAGAGGAAAAACCTGATTTGAGAGTTTTTCCAAAATTTATTTTTTTAATTTTAATTTTCTTTTTTTGAGACAAGATCTTACTCTGTCACCTGGGCTGGAGTGCAGTGGCACTATCTTGGCTCACTGCAATCTCCGCCTCCCAGGTTCAAGTGATTCTACTGCCTTGGCCTCCCTAGGAGTTGGGATTACAGGCGTGAGCCACTGCTCTCACCCCCAAAACTTAAAGACTTAAGGTGCTGGATATCCCAATTACATTTATTTTATTATTAAAATGTATCAAATTACCCCATATACACCAGAAATATGTACATCTTATATATAAATAACAGAAATAAAACTAATTATGCTAAATCTAAAAAAAAGTGTGCAATTTGTGAGTTTTGACAGTGGCTTACACCCACGAAAGTGCTACCAAAATCAGGATTCAGAACATGTTTATCATCCCCCAAGAATCCACAAGCCCCTTTTTAGTTCATTTTTTTTTTTTACCTTCTCCCTCCCCTGGGCCTCGGGCAAACACTGAACTGCTTTTTGTCACCATGGATTGGTTTACATTTATATTAATGGAATTATACATGTGTCTGGCTTCTTTCACGCAGCACAAAGCCTTTGAGCTTCATTAATGTTGTTAGGTGTCAGTGGTACACACTTTTTAAAATCAGTGAGCCGTATTCCATGGCATGGGTTACCCTAGAACTGGCTTGACCATTCTAATGGACAATTGTTTTTCCCAGTTTTGGGCTATAGTGAATGAAGCTGCTTTGACTACATACATACAAGTCCTTGTGTGGATGTATGCTTTCATAATACTTAGGCTGACTCCTGTCCTTTTGAAGAGGTGAGAAAAGGAGCATCTCAGAGATAAGGGAGCTAGGCCAAGGTCACAAATAACTGACAGGGCAAGGCCTTGAACTCAGTTCAATTCAACTTCAAACTCAGTTTCTGAAACTGAGCACAGTCTGGCGTTACTGGTTGAGAGTGCAGGCTCTTTAGAAGCCAAGAGAGGCTCTAAATCCCTGTCAGTGTGTTGCTGCCATAGGATCCCGATTTCGTTTATTTCTCAATACATGTGTTGAGCTGTACTAAGTGATCGACTCTGGGCCATGTGCTGGTGTTAGCTACTGAAACTAGTAAGACACGTCCCTGGCCCAGGTGAGACATGGTGTGATTCTCCAGTAGAGTCAATAGCAGGGAATGCACGCATTCCAGGTGCTGTGAATGAACAAAGCTCAGGTGCAGGTCAAAAGAAACATGAAGGGAACCCAAGCTGCTTAGAGTTGCTTAAAAACAGGACGCGGGAAGTGGGGCCTCCATTTTCAGGGCCAGAAAGGAAGCTTGGATGACACACAGCAAGGGCGGGCTGAAGACTGGGGAGAGCTGTGACCTCTTGCTCCTGCGAGGTGGGGAACTGCTCCTCAGCGCCAGCTGATTTGGGCCAGGCCCATGGACATCGGTTGACATAATAGCAAAGAACGGCATTCACTGGTCAAGAACTGTTGCATTTATTTTCTATAGTATTGTCCCCATTTTACTGAAGAAAGAATTAAGGCATGAAAATTAACTTGTCTTTCCTCAAGAGAAGTAGACATGTGTGCCTTTGAATCAAAATATTCAAATTGTTCGGCTGATTAAAATGGTCTCTGTGTTGGATGCTGTACACTCTGCAGTTTGAGATCTTTGCACTGGATACTGTACAGACTCATATACTGAATGAAGGAAACTGGACTCGATCCTGGAGCAAGGGAAAGAAGCGATAGGGGTTAAGCAGGGGCAGTGACGCCAACTTCAATTTTGGAAAGATCATTCTGACTTTTAAAGGCAAGGCTATGACAGCACGTCCAGGGCTAGTGGGGGCAAGTCATGTGCCCAGCAAGCAACACTGGAGGAGGCACCCATTCTCAGGGCTGTTCTGAAAGCGCCCCAAAGATTTAAACCAGCTACATAAAAATGACAGCAGGTATAAGATGTTAGGCCGGACAGGACCAGAAATAAAATCGAAAATGGGGATATTCCTGGCCTCAGGTCACATGAATTTAGCCTGCGGCTGGGAATAAATGTATCTACATTTGATTCCGGAGACTTCACTTACCATCCCAGTGACCGAGAGCAGATCTCCTGAACTCTGAGCCACTGGGTCTCTTCTTCTATCACTAAAGGCCAGAATTTGCTCTAAAGTTAGTGTGGGCATCAGAGGAAAATAAATCTCGTTATCTTAGGGAAGAGGGTATTTATAGAAACCCCATGTGGTGTGGTGGTGGGGGCGGGGGCAGCTCTTTTTAGGACTCTGGGTCTGGAGGTTCCCAATGCACAAGGGACCTGGACTGGGTGAGGACAACAGTGTTCCTGGCCCTGGTCCTTGCTGGGCTATGTGGCCCTGAGTAAGTCACATTACCTCTCTGGCTTCATTTCCTTCTGAAAATATGATGATTGGCTTAGATTTCTAAGCTTCTTTCGAACTCTGAAAAGAAAATATGTATCTATGATTATATAAATGCGGAGAAAAGAATGAAAAAGACTAGGAGCCTCCCAGTCTGAGATTATATCTGGATTTATCACACTGTGTGGTAAAGAGGATTTTTTCTTGTCTACTGTAGATATTTCCCATCTTTTCCAATTTTGACTGTGCTCCATTGTAAGAAACTGGCCTGAAATCAAGGGCTTAGTGATGTGATTTTAAAAGTCCAGGTAAACCCTTCTCTGAAGACCTCCCCTAAAGATGCCATCACCTCCTCTTTACTGTTCATTATTTTAGGGGAGCAGAGTTTCCCTTGGAGGTACCTTTTAAAATGCAAACATCCAGCAGGCATGTTCTCCAAGGGCAACTTTTGCTAATTTTAAGTCTCCACCCTTAACACTGCAGCTGCCTCTGAGTCCCCCCTTCTTCCCTGGGTTTCCACACATGGCAGGCGGCAATTTGGCTCCTCTGAGAAGCGCTGGCTGGGCTTCTAGAGTCAGCAAGAGCCCAGGCTTCTTTCTGCATTTCCAGAAATGGAGGGAGTGATTCAGATCAGATCCCCAAGATTAAGAGGTTTTATCTTTCTTGTGAGAGTTAAAGCTGAAGCCAAACATTATGTAACGAAGCAGCTATGTGTCTACAAAAACAAGAGCGGTTATAAAAGTGCTTATGTAGCCTTGAGGACAGAAGCTTTAATAGCTGGCACTAGAATCTGTCTTGAGGGGACTTGGTTTCTCCAGGAAATTCCTTTGATCAGCCTCCTGGGGGTGAAGCCCCGAGGAGGAGAGGAGATGGGTTGGGGAGGGGGTGTTTGGGGGAAAGAGAATGAAAGTGTTTAAATGGAATGAGAAAGCGAGATGGTAAACAGAAAAAGGAGGATGAATATGCTGGGTTACTGGGGCCATGTTGAGGTACACTTTTAACAATTAATGATGGCGACTGTCCCAGCTAATATTTCCTGGGGACTTCCTATGTGCCACACGATGCTTCAGGCTTCAGGTAGACTGTCTCATATCACTGTCCTATGTTTAGGGATAATGTTTATCCCTGTTGTGCAGATGTAGAAACTTGGCAAAGGGATCAATCAACTTGCCCTTGATTACAAAGCTAGCGAGAGGAACAGATTTTGTAAAAGGTCCAGTATCAACTTGCGCGGTGTGTGTTACAATGCCCTCTGTCTTCCCAAGAGTTCAGTAAATGGATTCTGCCCCCAGGGAGGGCCGTTCAAGGATCTACTAGATCTAGAAGGACTTATACATCTTAGATCAACAACGCTGGCTAGCCTTGACAGATGAGACATAGAAACCTGGGGCCACATGACGCAAGCTCAAATTGTTGAATTTGAGACTAGGACTAGACTTCAAATTTTCCTACTCTCAGTCCCCAGAGCTCTTGCTGTTTGGTAAAGCTGTGAATTTAGGTACACCTTGTTAGTGGACACCTCCCAGAGTTGTAAAACAAAGACGATATGTCAATAAATGAGCTTGCTGCATTCCAATAAACATTTATTCACCAAAATAGGTAGTTAGCTAAGCATATAATCATCTTCATACTGGGTCCTAGGATGGCCTCTTATCCCTGCTAATATCTACCCCACTGTACTTTATTCATGGCGGGAAGCAATGTGGGCAGCAAGCTGGACTGAGTGGGAGAAGGTGAGGTAAAAATTAAGAAAAACGAACAGTGCCTTTGTTCTAATTGCAACAAAGAGAAGCAAACACACATGTGCAATACAGCAGGTGGTGGAAGTACTAATAAGAAAAGTAGTAAGACTGGAGGGTGCCATGCTGGATAGCTCAGGCTGAGAAGGCTGCTTGGTGAGGTGGCGCTGAGCAGAGATTGAAAATGGAGCCATCTGGGAGAAGGGAGTTCTTACAGGAGGCCCCTCAGGTGTGCATCGCTGAAGCAGGAATGTGCTGGTATGCATGTTCCGTGTTCACATATGTTCATTACTGTATAAACTCCACTTGTAGAACAGTGTCTAGGCACATAATAGGTGTTTAATAAATATTTCTTGGATGAATGATTGAGGTGAATAAGAATGCCAAAGGCTTAAAGAAGGGATATCTCAGGGAAAATAGATGGAAGGAATTAGCAAACTTTGAAAAAGATAGTAAATATAAAAGATATATTTAGACTAAATATAAAATAAAATATTACAGTAAATGCAAAAGATATATAAAAAGATAACAAATACAAGCAGGTAGTAAATATTTTAAGCTTACTGGGCCCCACTATCTCATTCACAATGATTAAACTGCCCCAATGGCATCAAAGCTGCCGAAGATGATATGTCAATGAATGAGCTTACTGTGGACCAATAAACATTTATTTACCAAAATAGGTAGTGAGCTAGGTTTGGCTCATAGACTGTAGTTTGCAGATCTCTGATATGGAAGAAAGGACAGATCTAACTGATGTTAGGACTCTAAATTTCAAGACTACTAGATGTTTAAGGAAATAGTCAAGGATGAGTGTCGAGACTTCTCTCTATAGCAATAATACAAAGTTGGTATAATTCCCTAAGATCAAGGAAAGTCAGATTTAAAGAGAGATCAATGATACACTTAGATAGATGTTCAATGGCTCTGGGTCTCAGGGGTAGAAATTCATGGAGACATAGATTTTCAGGTAGTCTTCACTTAACTGGAAGTCAAAGGCTGGAACTTAAAGCATTTGCCAGAAGAGGAGAGCTTGTAGACAGAAGAGAAAGAGGTTCTTTTCTTAGGTATCATCACGATTAGGTCTTTGAGGAGAAGACGAGGAGATTGACTTCAGCACATGAGGGAATACATTCATTGTAGGCAGATACTTTTTCCATTGCGGTAGAGTCAAGAACAGGTGAATGTAGCAGCAGGTAAGTTGGAAGGTATAGCAGGAGCCGAGGGATAGCTTACCTGAGGGCCCCACTTTTTCTGTAAAGCTGGATGCCAAGTCTTCTGTTTGTGGTGTGAGGCATCTGGAAGGGAGCCGTAAAACAGGACCCAACCATGACGGGTTGCACAGGAGAGCTCATTTCCCTAGGGAGCTTATGCCTTGCAGAAAAAGAATTCTTTCTCCATTCATTTGGCTCATTCTTGAAGGCCATGCTCTGTTGTCATCTTCTCCGTGAAGTCCTCCACTGCTCACCCAAGCAACCGCGATTGCTTTCCTTTAGGATTTGGGATGCTCAGTGTGCTGCTTGCTCATTCATACATTTGCTAATTAAAAAAACTTCCTTTAGGCTCTGCCATGAGTCCTCTGCTATCTTCTGTATTGCTCTCATTCTACCACCTTGAATTAGAAAGGCAGTCTCAGGGAAAAGATGAGAGAGGACCCACATCATTCTGAAAATTTTTCAGTATACTTTATATTTGTGACTTAAGTATTGATTCAAGTTTGTATATCTTTGAGGTAAATGCAGATCCAAAATTAGACGTTGTATGGGACCAAAAATTCCATGAAGGGTGATTTTTGGCAGTGCGGAGTCTCTTCTTTCAGGAAGATATGTTTTTCTATTAGGCACCCACAGGGATAGAGCCCAGGATAATGATGACAAGGAATTTAGAGTTGGACAGATACATGACAGTAGATGCCATACAGGGAAATTTCCTTGATGCAACTGTGGCCTCAAGTTCAATACTAGGTAAGTTTATCACTGGAGGTGATGGAAGAGGAAAGCTTATAGACCAAATTAAGATACTCAAATATATTTATTTGATTAATTCTAAAAACTCAGTGAAATGTATTGGAAAAGTGGCAGTATAGGTTAGAACACTTAGGATGGGTTACCAGTAGGGCAGAAGGGCCATGCCACCCAGATTCTGGGCTGGTTCAATTCCATATGTCTTCCCTTTTCCCACCCAACCCTCCATTCGTTCACATGCTTTCCCTGCTGTTCATGTGATTTCAAGGACCAGAAATGAGATTTAGTAAGAGACATAGCAGATTGGCAGAACCTGGAAGCAACAGCCCTTGTTCTGTTGGGGAGATGCAAGGAGGAAGGGTGGCAAGAGGAGTGGCAAGTGTACCCGGACGAGAGTCTTGCCCATGGTCTGCTGAGAAGCCTTTTATCTGCATTTTTCGAGCAGGATGCACATAGAACCACACGGGACTGTAATAGTATTAGCAATGCCATCACATCATCATAGGGATGATGTGAGCTATCAGCCTGCCACTGGTATAATTGTACCATGTGAATGGATCTTTCCATCTCTTTCCTTCCAGAAACACTCTTACTTGTTCCATTTCTTTATCTATGTTTAATCCATGTATGTTCCTTTTACTTTGTGTCTAACATATACCATAAGTCAAATGCTCTTACTATAAATTTTATGTCTATAGGATAATTTAAATTAAATATATATATAAATAAAGAAAGCACACTGAGAGGGGTCAATGAGGTAACAGTCATAAAAGTGTCCAAGGACAAGAACAATGCTGTGTTAGCATCAATTATTAGATAAGAAACACTGGACATGACATCCGACCCTAGGCAAGTTACCAAAGCTCTTTAAGCCTCAGTTTTACCACCTGTAAAGTGGGTATTCATATCTCTCTCATAGATTGCGAGTGATAATTAAACGAAATAGTTTTTAAAAAGCTGTCAGCCCATTGTGTGGCACAAGGAAGGTGATTAGTAAATGTTAGTTTTCATCTCTTCCTGCTCCTTTATTATCACCTGCAATTAAATCTTGGGGCCCAAGTTGAACAAAACTTTGCTACTTTAAAATAAGAAGGAAAACTTCCAGTCTGATATTGGAGATGAGTTAATGTTAACCAACAATCTCATACACATTTGCTGAGCATTTACTATGTTCCAGTTAGTAAGCTAGCAACCTGCCAGCACTACACACTTTGAGGTTTTACACACACACACACACACAACCTGTGTGTGTGTGTGTGTGTGCATATATATATATATATATGAATGATGTTTGCACTGTTTAATGGAGACATTGAGCATTGCATCAGTTTTCTAGAGTTGCCATAGTAAAATACCACAAACTGCATTGCTTACACAACAAAAATTTCTTTTCTCACAGTCTAGTTGTTAGAAGTCCAAGATCTCGGTGTCCACAGAGACAGTTTCTCCTGAGGCCTCTCTCCCTGGCCTGCAGATGGTTGTTGTCTTCTCCCTATGTCTTTACATTGTCTTCCTTTGGTGCTTGTGTCCTAATCTTAAGAATACCATTTATATTGGATTAAGATCCACTTTTATAACCTCATATTAACTTAGTAACTTAACAATAACTTTAGATACCCTATCTCCAAACATAATCACCTATTGAGACACTAGGGTTAGGACATCAGCACGAATTTTAGGGGGCGCAAGGTAGCCCATAACAAACATTTGTGGGTATTCTTTAGAGATATTACGGGTTCATTTCAATAAAGCAAATATTGCAATAGATGAGTCCCACAAATATTTTGGTTTCTTGGTACCTATAAAAGTTACGTTTACACTATAATCTATTAAGTATGCATTATGTCTAAAAAACAATGTACATACCTTAATTTAAAAATACTTTAGCTGGGCGCAGTGTCTCAAGCCTGTAATCCCAGCACTTTGGGAGGCCGAGGCAGGTGGATCAAGAGGTCAAGAGATCAAGACCATCCTGGTCAACATGGTGAAACCCCGTCTCTACTAAAAATACAAAATATTAGCTGGGCATGGTGGCGCGTGCCTGTAATCCCAGCTACTCAGGAGGTTGAGGCAGGAGAATTGTCTGAACCCAGGAGGCGGAGGTTGCGGTGAGCCGAGATCGCGCCATTGCACTCCAGCCTGGGTAACAAGAGCGAAACTCCGTCTCAAAAAAAAAAAAAAAATACTTTATTGCTAAAAATACTGATGATCACTGGAGCCTTCAGCAAATATAATCTTTTGGCTCGTAGAGAGCCTTGCTTCCATGCTGATGGCTGCTGATTGATGAGGGTGGTGGTTGCTGAAAGTTGGGATGGTTGTGACAATTTCTTTAAAACAAGATGACAATAACCTATCAACTAACATTTTCCTGCATGGAAAATTTCTCTGTAGCATGCAATGTTGTTTGATAGCATTTTACCCACAGTAGAACTTTTTTCAAAATGGAATCAATCTGTCAAACCCTACCACTGCTTTATCAACTCAGTTTATATAACATTCTAAGTCTTTGTTTTTATTTCAATAATGTTCATAGCATCTTCATCAGGAGTAGATTCCATTTCAAGAAACCATTTTTTTTTGTTCATAAGAAACAACTACCTCATTCTTTAAAGTTTTATTATGACATTGCAGCATTTCAGTCACATCTTCGGCTCCACTTCCAATTCCTGTTCTCTTACTGTTTCAACCACACCTGCAGGTACTTCCTCCACTGAAGTTTTGAACTCCTCAAAGTCATCCGTGAGGGTTGAAATCAACTTCTTTTGAACTCTGTTAACGTTTGATATGATTTGGCTGTGTACCTGCCCGAATCTCATGTTGCGTTGTAATTCCTGTGTGTCATGGAAGGGACCTGGTGGGAGGTGATTGGATCATGAGGGTGGACTTCCTTGCTGTTCTCCTGATAAAGTTCTCATGAGATCTGATTGTTTGAAAGTGTGTAGAACTTCTGACACTGACTTTGCAAAATTATAACTGAGGAAATTGACAATGAGAGAAATCAGACTCTATCTTGCTTCTAACATTTAAGCTGTACCTGTTCATTCCTAGGCATAGGCTGAATTAACTTTAAGAAGGAATTCAGTTCATGGTTTGAATCTGAAACAAAATTGATAATAGCCCTTTCCTGAAAATACCCCCTTCTTGCCTTTGCAGTTTTCCTTTGCAAGACTAACAAATTAGCTACAAGATTAGAAATTACAATTTAGGGGTCATGCAGCCCCTGGCTCCAAGAGTCTGAACCTCCCCAAATTGCTCCTGGGGATAACATCACTATTGTAAAACCTAAAATCAGTGCTTGAGATATTTTGCAACCCTGCACTTGAGGGTTCAGCGGACACTACCCAGACGAGTAATACCGGTCCAACCAGTTCTGCCATTGCACCCAGAAACAGAAAACATTAAGAAAATCCAACTTCAATTGATGGGTACAGTGGCTGACACTTGTAATCTCAGCACTTTGGGAGGCCGAGGTGGGCAGATTATGAGATCAGGAGTTTGAGACCAGCCTGATCAGCATAGTGAAACTCTGTCTCTACTAAAAATACAAAAATTTAGCTGGACATGGTGGTATGTGCCTGTAATCCCAGCTACTCAGGAGGCTGAAGCAAGAGAATTGCTTGAACCTGGGAGGTGGAGGTTGCAGTGA
>NW_016107442.1:4701138-4736860 GCF_001604975.1 Cebus imitator
ATTCCATCTCCAGCCTGACCCATTGGCACTCCTCACTTCCCAAGCCCCTACCTGCCAAATTATCTGTAAAAACTCTGGTCCCTGAATGCTCCAGGAGACTGATTTGAGTAATAATAAAATTTTGGTTTCATACACAACTGGTTCTGCGTGAATTACTCTTTCTCCATTGCAATTCCCCTGTCTTGATGAACTGGTTCTGTCTATGTAGTGGGCAAGATGAACCCATTAAATGGTTACACTTTCTTCCTTGCCCTCTGTCTTCTGCCACCGTGGTAAGACACATTGCATTCCCTTCACCTTCTGCCATGACTGCAAGTATCCTGAGGCCTCCCACTCATGCTTCCTGTATAGCCTGTGGAACTGTGAGCCAATTAAACCTCTTTTCTTCATACATTATTCTGTCTTGGGTAGTTCATTATAGCAGTATGAGAATAAACTAAGACAATGTTGGTATTTTGACCTTCGTTCGTGAATTACAAATCTTCTTAATTGTATCTAGAATGGTGAATTCTTTTCAGAAGGCTTTTAATTTACTTTGCCCAGATCCATCAGAGGAATCACAATCTATGACAACTAAAACTTTATGAAATTTATTTCTTAAATAATGAGACTTGAAAGTTGAGATTACTTCTTGATCCATGGGTTGTAGAATTAATATTGTGTTAGCAGGTGTGAAAACAGCATTAATCTCCTAGTATGTCTCCATCAAAGCTCTTGGGTGACCAAGTGCATTGTCAGAGAGTAGTAATATTTTGAAACAAAACTTTTTCTCTGAGTAGTAGATCTCAACTGTGTGCTTGAAATATTCAGTAAATAATGCTGTAACCATATGTTCTGTCCTCCAGGCTTTGTTTTTCCATTTATAGAGCACAAGCATAGTAGATTTAGCATAATTATTAAGGGTCTTATGATTTTTGGAATAAGTGATTATTGGCTTCAATTTAAAGTCACTAGGTACATTAGCCCCTAAGAAGAGAGTCAGCCTACGCTTTGAAGTTTTGAAGCCAGACATTGACTTCTCTCTTGCTATGAAAGTCCTAGATGACATCTTCTGCCGGTAGAAGGATGTTTTATTTACATTGAAAATCTGTTGTTTAGTGTAGCCACCTTCATCAATGATTTTAAATAGATCTTCTGGATAGCATGTTTCAGCTTTTCCATCAGCATATGCTGCTTTATCTTGCACTTTCGTGTTACAAGACAGCCGCTTTCCTTAAACCTCATGAACTAAACTGCTAGCTTTAAAATTTTTGTCTGTAGCTTCCTTACCTTTCTCAGCCTTCATAGAATTAAAGAGATTCTTAGAGCCTTTCTCTGGATTAGGCTTTAGCTTAAGGAAACGTGGCTGGTTTGATCTTCTATCTAGGCCACTAAAACTTTTTCCATGTCAGAAATAGGGTTGTTTCACTGTCTTATCATTCGTTTGCTCACTGGAGTAGCACTTTCAATTTCCTTTTGAGAACTGTTCCTTTGCATTCACAATTTGGCTAACTGGCATAAAAGGCATAGCTTTCGGTTTATCTCAGCTTCTAACCTGTCTTCCTCACTAAGCTTGATCATTTTTAGCTTTCGATTTAAAGTGAGAGATGTGTGATTTTTCCTTTCACTTAACACTTAGAGGCCATTGTAAGGTTCTTAATTGGCCTAATTTCAATGTTGTTTTGTCTCAGGGAATAGAGAGGCCTGAGGAGACGGGGAGAAAAGGAGGAATGGCTGGGTGGTGGAGCAGTCAGAACACACATTTATTGGTTAAGTTCACTGCCTTACGTGGGTGCAATTCCTGAGCTTCACTAATTACAATAGTGACATCAGAGATCACTGATCATGGATCACTGCAGCAGATACAATAATAATTAAAAAGTTGGAAATACTGACAGAATATCAAAACGTTATGTAGAGACGCAAAGTGGGCACATGCTGTTAGAAAAATGGCACTGATAGACTTGCTCAATGCAGGGTTGCTACAGCCCTCAATTTTTAAAAAGCACCGTATCTGGGAGGTACGATAAAATGAAGTGCCGTCAAATGGAGTATGCCTTTTACTAGCTCCAGACAGTTTTCTAAGATGCTAGAGATACAGCAATGAATGAAAACAAGGGGAGAGGGGAAGTGAGTATTAATAATGATAAATGACAGGAAAACAGCAAATGACAGGTTGCATAGTTGGAAGTTTCCTTGAATGAGAGGAAGGGCTTTGGGAAAGTCTTGCCCCTCCAAGCCGCATGATAAGGAAGCTCCATTCTACAACTTTCTTTCTTGCTGCCCCTCCACACCCACTTGAGTGGGACATGTCCTCTCCTTGCTGCTTCCTGATAAGCTAGCATTGTATTTTCCTCATTGTGTCATGATTGTGTGTGTGTGTGTGTGTGTGTGTGTGTGTGTGTGTGGTCTGTGTGCGCCTGAGCTGCTCTGGAATATGGTGCAGTGCCTGGCATGTAGAAGATGCTCAATAAAGGTTTGATGAATAAATGATTAAAACCGGAAGGGCTCTGCTCTGTAGGCTTCGCAGTCAGGAGTATGTGGAATTAGGCTAGAGGTGAGACAGAATTTTAACAAGCAGCAGAGAACTGAAGAATCTGAGACATCTAAGAGTTTCTTGTCTGCTTCCCTGCCATCAGCGGTAGGGTTTCTGCAGTGCAAAGGTGGATAAAAAATTTTGTTGGCTGGTTAAAATAAAACATGAAGAGTAAACATTTTATTTCAGTTTTCAATTATGAGGCTTCTGCAAGAATGATAGAGAGACAGCTCTCCTTACTCACAAAGGTAAGCCTGAAACTATGACTTGTCATTTTCAGTGCAGGGAAAGCAGGGGGAGTGGTGAGATATTAGGGCAATATTAGGGGGAATAGTACAAGCACAATTTATTGAGTTCTTACATGCCTGGTACTTTGTTCAATTCTTCACATATGTAATTACATTTAATCCTCAAGTCAGCAGGACAGTTCTGAATATCTTTATTTTGAATATCAAGAAACTGCTCAGAGTGTCTGAACAAGCAGCTCCAGGACACACAGCTTCCTCATCTCAGAGCCCGGATTTGTCTGGGCCCCTCTGACTTCATTGCTCCTGCTGTTGCCCTCTCTCCTTAGATTCCCTTTCGACAAAGATGCCTCAGTTGTCTCCTCTTGTCCCTCACATTACCTTCTCCCACAATTTCTTCCTTGTACAACCTTGAACTGTGCACTGGTACTTTGCATCTTAGCTAAGCTCTGGGCTCACAGATTCTGAATCAAGAGAAGGCGTTAATAAACCTCTAGACACAGGGTTGAGTTAGAAGTCATTTTTGTCTGTTTTTCCTTTGCAGAGACTGGTACTCATATAGAAGACAAAAACCAAGGCAATTAACTCTCGAAAAATTACATCGCCAAATTTTGCTCTGTGAAATTGTCAATGCGTGAATCTTTTTCTGCAGGTATGACCCCTTGGTTGACTTACGTTAGCTGAAGCTGGATCTAACTTACTGCACTGATCTGCAGATGGTGTGAGCCATCAGGGTGAAGAAGAGGCCAGTCCTGTCTAAGTCTGTAACTGAGACTGAAAATTGTTTTGATGAGTTTGTGACCTGATAGGACAAAATGCCCCAGAATTTTGATTACAAGGTGATTATCTGCCTACCTCTCCTTGAACTAGCCTGTCCTATATTAATAAGCTCACCAATGTCTTTCTTCATCTACCTTCTTTGTGTTGCAAGGTAAAAAAAAATTGATAAAAGAGATACATTTGCCCAAGTTAGGATGCTTAAAGTAGTTTCTCTTCTTGATTTGCTTTCTGGCATCCTATGGAATGTAACCATCACCTAGAATGCGTGTGAAGGTTAGAACACCTCTCTGTAAAAATATGCCCAACTCTGTCATCTTATATGTGTATCCTATTCATAAAAATATTGCCAATAAGAGAACTGGATGTATAAAATAAGGACTTGCTTTAAAATGTGTAGGGTTTGAACAACAACAACAAAAAAGAACTTGCAAGGGCAGCTGTAATTTGAAATGCAGGGCTATTTTCTGGGCAAAGAGGAAAAAGTGGTTTATTTATTTGACAATTATTTTTTACTTGTTTTAATAGTTTGCTTTGTCCATGAGGTTTTCTTCTTAGTCTTGTCCTCCCAAGATTGTACTCTGCATTCCTTTGAAAAATCCAACATGATATATGTCATGAGGAATAATCTTAGCTGGAAAATTGAGGAAGATATTGTTCGTGTAAACTATTAAGCCATGACCCTTTGTAAGGTTTAAATGGCACCAAATCTTTAGTTTGGTACAGGTCACTGAGCCCTCAGCCAAGATTCTAGGGTCAGATGCAGTTTGGAATGTAGAATTATTTAAATTTTAGGAAAGCAGATCATTGTATACAGTAATCCGGCCATACTACTTCTTCAAAAAAATGTATTAATTATCACCCAAAATGGGCTAAAAGCTGTCAGTAAAAAGTTATGTTTTTGTATCCAAATGAGTCTTGAAGAAAGCTTCCAATTTTTAATTTTCTAAGTATTTGGATTTTGGAATTCCAAAGACGGAACTGTGGATCTGTAGTGTATAATTAGGAGAAGGTACAGGCTCTCTAATCTTATTTTCAGGCCATCAGCTGCCCTGGGAAAAAAAAAAAAGAAGTCCTCTGGAGAAAACTTATTGCAGGGAGACTTCTCCATCCATCACCACCCTCCTCAATTAAGCACATTGGAAATCTGTGCAATTTGGATTCAGTCTCAGGGAAATCTCTTCGCCAGCCTCTATCCTCTGTCCTGTGTTTTCTTCCTCAATTTAAAATGGGAGGAATTTTAGACAGGGGAAAATAGAATTTGGGGTTTTTGTTTTTTAGTTTATTGTTCTCTATTCTTTTTACAAATGTACATTTATGGAAAAATCAGATACACCACCACCAACAAAAAGGGTTTTAAGTCACCAACCACCCAAAGATAACGTCATGAACTTGCTATATATACACACACATATATATATGTATGTATATATAAAAATCTGAAAATACATATATTTTAACATATAGATAGGTTAAAATATATATAAACACATGTAGATATATGTTTCCAGATATTTATTTTTCTTAGCATGTAGAAAAGGCATTCTTTTTTTTCTTTTCCTTTTCTTTTTTTTGAGATGGAGTCTTGCTCTGTCACCCAGGCTGGAGTGCAGTGGCGTGATCTCAGCTCACTGCAACCTCCGCCTCCCAGGTTCAAGTGGTTCTTCTGCCTCAGCTTCCCAAGTAGCTGGGACTATAGGTGCATGCCAACACACCCGGCTAACTTTTGTATTTTTACAAAAAGTGTAAAAATGTTGGGATTACAGGCTTGAGCTACTGTGCCCAGCCAGAGTCATTCTTTTAGCCTAATGAATTAATACTGCAAAAAAATTCTGTAATGGAGAACTTTTAGAAAATTAACACTTTACAAAAATGGTATGTATTTTCAGCAGGCATTCATAAATTAAGAATTAAAAATTGTGAATCTCACTGTAAATATTTTGAAGTTGGAAATGGGGCATACTTTTTTATTCTTCCTTTTATTTAGGGTTTGTGTTAACTTCTTGTGTTTGAGAATATATGTATAACCCCTGATAATCCCACTGCAGAGCCTCAGGATGAGGCTGTATCCCCAACATGAGGGCAAGACTTTTGACTTCTTTAAAACTTGACATACAAACTAGAGAAAGAGAGAGCAAATATTTAAACTATTGGAATTGAAGGAAATAGGGAAATCCATTTGGCCCACTTGTGTAACAGACAAAGAAATGGAGTCATGGGTGGCCCACTCAACTCAGTAACATTGGCTTCTAATGCCTGAGTTCAAATCCTATTTGCCCTATTCGGCAAATCATTTAACTTCTCTGAGCTTCAATTTAATAAACTGGAGTAGAATTAATACCAGTGCCTGCTTCACAGGGCATCATAAGGATGAAATGAGGTCGCACACTTAGAGAGTGAAGCATTGTGCAAAGCTGTTAGATCTCAGGAAGTTTAGTTTTATCTTTTAGTGTCAGGCCTGAGAGTGGGAGTCAGGCCTTAGTACACTCAGCCAGGGCTCTTCCCCAACATTATCTGGGGAGGATTGGGGCAGCAATATGTGATGATGCTCTTCAGAATGGTGCGGTGGCAGGAAAGGGGCAGAGACAGAGCTACAGCAACTTGAACATACCCTCTATATGGTTCGAATGTGTGTCCCCTCCAAATGTTATGCTGAAATGTGATCCTCGATGTTGGAGGTGGGGCCTGTTAGGAGGTGTTCACGTCACAGGGGTAGATTCTTCATGAATGCCTTGGTGCTGTCCGAGAGATAGTGAGTGAGTTTTCACTCTGAGTTTATGAAGGCAGTGCCTCCTCTTCTCTCTTGCTTCATCTCTCACTATGTGATTCACCTGCTCCCTTTTCGCCTTCCCCATGATGGAAATATTCCTGAAACCCTCACCAGAAGCAGATGCTGACATGATACTTTCTATACAGTCTGCAGAACCTGAGCCAAATAAACCTTTTTCCTTGTAAATTACCCAGTTTCATGTTGTCCTTTATAGCAATGCAAATGGCCTAATACACCTCCTCCTTTTCTTTCTTTAAAACAATCACTGCAGAGTGAGCAGCTCTACAGACCCTCTTTCTTTTATTATACAAAACTTGAACCATATCTAGAAGATTAGGTTCCTCAATGACAGTCCCTTAGAACAATGGGAGTGGGACATCCCTTAGTCCTATAGTTTAAATGTTTATTCCCCCAAACTTAATGCTGAAATTTGACTCCCAATGTTGAATGCGGGGTCTAATGGGAGGTGTTTGGGTCACCGGTTAAGAAAATTAGTACCAAGGAGTAGAGTGCTGCTATAAAGATACTTGAAAATGTGGAAGTGGCTTTGGAACTGGCTAATGGGCAGAAGTTGGAAGACTTTAGAGGGCTCAGAAAAAGACAGGTAGATTAGGAAAAGTTTGGAACTACTTAGAGATTGGTTAAGTAGTTGTGACCCAAATGCAAGGAGATATAGACAGCAAAGGCCATGCTGGCGAGGTCTGTGATGGAAATGAAGAGCTTATTGGGAAAGGAAGCAAAAGTCACACTTGTTACATTTTAGCAAAGAACTTGGGTGGATTATGCCCATGCCATAAAAATTTGTGGAAAGCCAAACTTAAGAGTAATGACCTAGGATATCTGGTGGGAGTAATTTCTAAGTGGCATGACGCTCAAGAAGTGGCATGTGTACTTTTGATAGCTTTAAAATATGGCAGCGAAGAAATTACCTATAGTTTTTAAAAAGCAGAGTGTAAAATTTTGAAAATTCTGTAGTGCTGCCATATGATAGGAAAGGAAAGAGCATTTTCAAAAGAGAAATCCACAGGAGCTGTGCAGCAACCGCTTGCTAGAGAGATTAGTGCGACTAAAAGCGAGTCAGGTGCTAATAGTGAAAACAACGTGGAAAAGACCACGAAGTCATTCCAGAAATCTTCTTCCTTTGGGGATGGAAATGTTTATCTAATGCCTGTACCACCACTGTGTCTCGGTAGTAAATAACTTGGTTTGTTTGTTTGTTTGTATGTACGTTTTTTTCAGATTCATAGTTGCAAGAAACTTACCTTGAGTCTTAGGTGAAAGTTTCAACTTTGGACTTTTGAACTGATGCTGGAAAAGTTAAGACTTTTGAAGACGGCTGAGAGGGATGATTGTATTTTCCAATCTCAGAGGAACCACGAGTTTTGAGGGACCAGGAGTGAAATGCTATAGTTTGGATGTTCATCTCCCCAAACCCCATGTTGAAATTTGAACTCCAGTGTTGGAGGTGGGGCCTAATGGGAAGTGTTTGGATCCCAGGGAGGATACCTCATGAATGGCTTGGTGCTTCTTACAGTGAGCACTGAATGAGTGAGTTCTTGTTCACCCATTATTCTTGCTCACTCAGTATTAGTTTCCACAAGAGCTGCTGGTTAAAGAAAGTCTGGCACCTTTCCTCTTGCCCTCTCTTTCTTCCTCTCCTGTCATATGATGTCTGCATACACCAACTCCCTTTCACCTTCTGCCACAAGTGGAGGCAGCATGAAGCTTTCACCAGATGCCCAATATTCCAACCAGCAGAATCAGGAACCAAATAAATCTTTTATTTTAATCAATTACCCAGCCTCTGGTATTTCTTTATAGTAACACAAATGGACTAGGGCATCTAGGATACAGGGGAACGGGATAAAGATGATTTTGGAAGAAAGTCATCGCGAAGGTATGGGAACCTATCTATAAGGTAGGCACTTACCCTGAGAGAATAACATTTCCACCTAGACATGGCTAATATTTTTATAAAGTTAACATGAAATCTAAAATGTGTAGTCACTGTGCTGGGCAGTAATGTGTAGATTTCTCCAATACCATGTTAACACTGGAGTTTAATATCAGCTTGCTGCATGAAAGATGCAGAAAACACCATAAAATTTGGCTTAAAACTGATGACTATGTCTTTTTTGAAGAAACAAAGACAAAGAACATAAACATAGCTGTGTCTGACTGGAGGAAATCTGAATGGCACGTGTATGGTTTGAAATACACGTGCACACACACATGTAAGTATACACACACACAGAAATGTGAGTATGTGAACACACTTGCACACAAACAACCAACAGCATCTTCTAAATTTCCTGGTGATTTGATAGATTAGAAAATTGGTGGTGCATTCCTAATGTATGACTTGCTAACCATGTGATCAATTTTATTTGCCAAATATCCTTTAATTATAAGATACATCATTTCATTTTTATTTTTTTTTAAATGAGAATGCCACAAAAAAGAAGCTGGGTTTGTAACAACCAGGTGCTGTCTTCTAATTATATTTACTATTACATTTCAGGAAATTTAAAATATTCTCTTAGTTTGGGGAATTCAAAACACTCAAGCTTCTTGGAAGATTGTAATACATAACCTTAATTTACTTAAAAGAAATCGCTAATAAGTTTCAATAATTTGTAGCCTGATACTAATTTTTACGCAATGTTGAGATGGCCATTCATCCTTTCCCCAGGGAAGTTCTAGGGGGAAAGGTGCCAGGCTAAAGCACAAATGGAATTAGTTTGCAGGCTGGAATGGCACTTCTTTCTTTCTTTCTTTCTTTTTTTAAGCCACATCACTTCTCTTTATTTCATTAGCTATTGTTTGGAATAGCATGCTTGGTAATCTCTTGGGGAAAGAGAAAAGAATTTGGAGTTTAAATATAGTTTGGGATCAGTAAAAAGTAGAACATTGTTCAATAAAAGGAAGAAAAGGATCCCAAGACTCTTCTTCTGTTTATTAAAGAATTGGGGAGAAGCTGTAAGCAAAGGAAAGAAGAGACAGACTGAGCTTGTTATTAACTGTTTTTTTAGAAATGCCATCCACGTTTAAACATTTAAATGGATTTTTATATCCTTTGCAGGAATTAATCCATTAGGGCCTTCAGAAATTCCTTTCTTGGGTGTGTTTTCTTGACATATTTGCAATGAGTGCTAGTGCAAATGGAGAATTTATAAGAAAACCCCAAATTAGAGAAAACAAAACCAGAAATACAAACCATGCAGCATTAACAATGTTTCAAACTTCCATGAATCAAATCTAAAATGGATATAGAAAAATATTTACTTTCCTCTTTGCAAGAATGAGTAGGCAGGCAAACCCACTTCCTTCTCTACTGGGAGGGGAAGAAAGTCCAGTAACATTACATTTTAGGTCCTTTAAAAAGTGTGCTTGGAAACCATGCCCATGCTACGAGTTGCCACTGTGCTCTTGCTTTAAACGCCCCAATGTGTTTTTGTGTGCTGGGTTCATCTTAGCCTTTCGCAGACGTGCACACACATCTAATCCAGCAGTACAAAGCTGCCGGAGCCCTACCCCCAGGAGGCTCTGAGCTCCTGGCAGAATCTCAGCTTTTCTGAATAAGATGGAAATTTATTAGGAGGAAATTATTCTGGTGTCTTCAGAAATACAACATTCCTGATAAAAATCTTGCTCCTGACAGCAGACTAACAAGATACATTTGTTAGTGGTTTCTGTTCCTGGAATCAGCGGTGAATGCCCTGCCCTTTTATTGTATCGTTTGAGGGAGACTCATGCAGTGACAAGCATGATTTAAGTCCTGCATTTTACAAACAGCTGAGTTGTGAAATATTGCCATGTACTCTGCTAATGCACTCTACATGCCATGGCCCTACAGTGGGTAGGAGTGGTGATGCCTGGCACATAGTAGGTACAGAGTAAATTATTGGTCTTTTAAATTTTTGTTGGTAAATACAATGCCTGCCTTTAGAGAGCTCATAGCCTGACAGACAGAAAAACAGGTCACTTCAGATACTGGTAGTTTGCTGATGGGGGATTTTTTTAGCCAGATAGAGTTTACTCACAAGAAAGCCTCTTAACAGAACAGAGGCCTGGGAGGCAATGCCACACATCTTCAAACATCTGATCTTTGGAAAACCTGAAAAAACAAGCAATGAGGAAAGGATTGTCTGTTTAATAAATGGTGTTGGAAAAACTGGCTAGCTATGTGCAGAAAGTAGAAACTGAACCCCTTCCCGACACCTTATACTAAAATTAACTCCAGATGGATTAAAGACTTAAACATAAGACCTAACACCATAAAAACCCTAGAAGAAAACCTAGGCAAAACCATTCGGGACATAGGCATAGGTAAGGATTTCATGACTAAAACACCAAAAGCATTGGCAACAAAAGCCAAAATAGACAAATGGGACCTAATCAAACTCCAGAGCTTCTGCACAGCAAAAGAAACAATCATTAGAGTGAACTGGCAGAATGGGAGACAATTTTTGCAATCTACCCATATGACAAAGGCCTAATATCCAGAATCTACAAAGAACTACAACAGATTTACAAGAAAAAAAAAACAGCCCCATTCAAAAGTGGGCAAAGTATATGAACAGACACTTTTCAAAAGAAGACATTTATGAGGCCAACAAACATATGAAAAAATGCTCATCATCACTGGTCATTAGAGAAATGCAAATCAAAACCACATTGAGAAACCATCTCAAGCCAGTTAGAATAGCCATCATTAAAAAATCTGGAGACAACAGATGCTGGAGAGGATGTGGAGAAATAGGAACACTTTTACATTGTTGGTGGGAGTGTAAATTAGTTCAACCATTGTGGAAGACAGTGTTGCAATTCCTCAAGGACCTAGAAATAGATATTCCATTTGACCCAACAACCCCATTACTGGGTATATATCCAAAGGATTATAAATCGTTCTATTATAAGGACACATGAACATGTATGTCCATTGCAGCACTGTTTACAATAGCAAAGACCTGGAACCAACCCAAATGCCCATTGATGATAGACTGAACAGGGCAAATGTGGCACATATACACCACAGACTACTATGCAGCCATAAAAAATGATGAGTTCGTGTCCTTTGTAGTGACCTGGAGGAAGCTGGAAACCATAATTCTCAGCAAACTGACACAAGAACAGAAAATCAAACACTGCATGTTCTCACTCATAGATAGGTGTTGAACAATGAGAATATATGGACACAGGGAGGGAAGCATCACACACTGGGGTCTGTTGGGGGGGACTAGGGAAGGCACAACGGAGGGTAGGGAGTTGGGGAGGGATAACATGGAGAGAAATGTCAGATATAGTTGATGAGGATGGAGGCAGCAAACCACATTGCCATGTATGTACCTATGCAACAATCCTGCATGTTCTTCACATGTACCCCAGAACCTAAAGTGCAATAAAATATATATTAAAAAATAAAGAAAGCTTATCTCTTATTTATTTCGGAAACTATTGTTACAACCTTAGCTTTCTGATTTCCTATTTAGTTATACATTAGAAACAGCAATTAAGAAAAGCTAGCACTTGCTAAAAACAGTCATAAAAGCAGGGACATGAGATATACCAGCCTCTGTGAGAGTCAGAGGCTATGCTCTCTTATACCAGAGAGCAAAGAAGGAGGCAGAAAACTTAGGATAATCAGACCAAAGAATTCAGACACTATAGAAGTTTTGGGGTAATGTGAAATAGAAATTAACAGAAATATATCAATATGCCTCTATATAAATATACCCCTATATATAAATGTCCTAATATGTTAAGGACATTTGAGTACACAGGTCCTATTTTATATAGTCACATTTATGTCCCCCAATTGCAAAAACAAAAAGGCTCAAATGTGTTTAAGCTGGTCTATTTAATAAAAGAATAAGGAGGCTGGGCGTGGTGGCTAACACCTGTAATCTCAGCATTTTGGGAGGCCAAGGTAGGCAGATCACCAGGTCAAGAGATGGAGGCCATCCTGGCCAACATGGTGAAACCCTGTCTTTATAAAATACAAAAATTAGCTGGGTACGGTGGCGTGTGCCTGTAGTCCCAGCTACTCTGGAGGCTGAGGCAAGAGAATTGCTTGAACCCGGGAGGTGGAGGTTGCAGTGAGCCGAGATCGTGCTACTGCACTCCAGCCTGGCAACAGAGCAAGACCCCATCTCAAAAACAAAACAAAACAATAAAACAAACAAACAAACAAACAAAGAATAAGGAAATATTTGATTCTTTTAAGAATAATAGAAAAATAATCAAATGTCCAAGTGTTGGCACTTTAAAAGGATGTTTCAATATTTGGACAATTTATGGATATGCTTTTTCCATTATCCACTTTACCAGGTAAATTAGGTCTCATTGGGTCTGAGAGAAAAGTAGATGATTGCCTTAAGCAGAGTTTAGTACATTGTATAATTATAAAGAAGGAAAAAGATATAGATTATTTTCTACTATAGTTAACAGAACCTTCTACATATTTTGAGTAAAGATGCAAACATTAGTTATTGAATATTTAGTATCATATATGAGTTTCCTGTAACAAATTAACACAGACTTGAGTGGCTTAACACAGCACAAATGTATTGCCTTGCAGTGCTGGAAGTCAGAAGTCTGAAATCAGTTTCACTGGACAAAAGTCAAGATGTTGGCAGGGCTGCTTCCTTCTGGAGGCTTTGAGGGAAGAATTTGTTTCCTTGCCTTTTTCAGCTTCTAGAGGCTGCCTGAATTCCTTGGCTCATGGCCCCTTCCTGCAACTTCGAAGCCAGCAGCATAGCATCTTCAAATCTTTCTCCATCTCTCCAATGGCTTCCATTGTCCCATCATCTTTTCCTGTTCTGTAGTCAACCACACTGCCTTTCTAATATGAGGACACTTATGTTGATCCTCTCTCTTATGAGGACACTTATGGCCCACCCAGATAATCCAGTACAATCTCCTCATCTCAAGAGCCTTACTTTTATTTCATGTGCAAAGTGGCTCTGCCATATAAGAAAATATTTGCAGAGTCCAGGGATCAGGACATGGACATTTTTGATTGCTCAGAGCAGAATTAAGTTACTGTGGGGAGGGAAGCCACTTAATTCCCATCTAACCTTATATCTCATATCACTCTGATCTTACTCTGTCCATTATCTCATTTTTTTCTGTCCCTGCTTCTGAGGAGGAGAAATGACTCAATTTGAATGAGGAGTGTGAAAGAAGAAAGGTGCATCCTTGTCTCAGTCCCTCCCACGCCTTCAAGGCTGTGTCCCAGGTTGCAGGAAGTGGGAGGCTGGAAGTGACTTGCCTGTGAATGTTCTCTGATAGAAACTTCATTTTATCACTTAGGGCCCTGTTTTCTTTACTGTTGTGTCATATTTCACCATTGGGTTAGGTCTCAGGTAAAGAAGAGGGGCACTTTTTCAGGTGATCTCCAATAGTAGTACATGCTTATTAGTAAAATTAAAATAACAAACCTTATATAAAGTAGACCTCCTAATCTTTCCCTTTAAAGATAACTTCTGTGAATCCCATTACCTGGTATATACCCAAAGGAATATAAATCATTCTATTATAAAGATACATGCATGTCTATGTTCATTGCAACACTATTTACAATAGCAAAGACATGGAATCAACCTAAATGCTCATCAGTGATAAACCAGATAAAGAAAGTGTGGTGCATATACACCGTGGAATACTATGCATCCGTAAAAAGGAACAAGTTCATGTCTTTTCCTGGGACATGGAGTTGGAAGTCGTTAATCTCAGCAAACTAACAGAGAAACAGAAAACAAAACACCACGTTTTCACTTATAAGTGGGAGATGAATGATGAGAACACATGGACGCATGTTGGGGAACAACACACACTGAGGCCTGTTGGAGAGGTGTGGGGAGAGTCAGACCATAAGGAGGAAGAGCTAATGGATGCTGGGCTTAATACCTAGGTGACGGGATGACCTGTGCAACAAACTGCCATGCCACACATGCACCTATGTAACAAACCCGCACATCCTGCATATGCACCTTGGAACTAAATAAAAACTGAAGAAACAAAACAGATAACTGCCATGAATACTTTGAGATACATGATTGAAATGCTTATGTGTGTTTAAATAATTATATACATAGCATTTGTGGCTGCCTTTTTCCACTCAATAATATATCATGGTTATCTCTTCATGTTAATATATAGACATTTCATTTTTTACAATAGAGGCATTCCATAGCGCAAATGTACCTTTACTTATTTAACTTACCACTTAATCTTTTAGGTGGTACCCACGTTTTTCCTGTTACAAACAACAGTACAATGAGTTTTTATTTTTTCTTTCATAATCCCCAAAGACATTTGCTAAGTTGTTCAACTTATCCAAGAAACAGTTTTATCAACTGTAAAATGGCAGTTATTTATCTCAAATAGTAACAAATAATAAAATAAATATCTATCTCAAAGTATTTTTTCAGGATCTAAACTGGTCAGTAAATGTGAATTGTTTATCACAATAACTGGTAGATAATTCAATAAATATTAGCTATTGTTTCTTTATCTTTAGTATCACTATTCAGCATCTTTTCACATAATCCACATTAATTTCATTGGATAACTTCTTAGAGGTAGAAGTACTGCATCAAAGAGTATGCACATTTAACATTTTGAAATATATTGCCAATTCTACCTCCAATATGTGACGTTATGTTTTCATGCCCCTTCACCAAAACTGGACAGTTTATAAACTTTGAAAATCTGATTAGATAAAAAAAATACATCCCATGGTTTTCATTTTCATTTAGTTGATTAATACTAAGATGAAACTTTCTTATGGCCATGGTCTATTTCTCCATTTAGGAATTTTATAAATTTTTAAATAAATCTTTTCTTCTTACTGCTCTTTGAAGCTCATCTATTTCACAAATATTTTCTCACACATTTTATTTTAAGTTCCAGGTTACATGTGAAGGGTGTGCAGGTTTGTTACATAGACAAACATGTACCATGGTGATTTGCTGCATCTATCAGCCCATCACCGAAGTATTAAACCCAGCATGCATTAGCTATTCTTCCTGATGCTATCCCTTCTCTCACACCCCCTCCAACAGGCCCCAGTGTGTATTTTTCCCCACCATGCATCCATGTGTTCTCATCATTCAGAGCCCAATTACAAGTGAGAACATGAGGTGTTTTGTTTTCTGTTCCTGCGTTAGTTTGCTGAGAATAATGACTTCCAACTCCAGCCATAGCCCTGCATAGGGCATGATCTTGTTCCTTTTTATGATTGCATAGTATTCATTTATTATTATTATTTGTAGCATTCTAATACACTGTTTTTTTTTCAATTTTTTTTTATTGTACTTTAAGTTCTGGGGTACATATGCAGCTCATGCATGATTGTTTAAAGGTACATACATGGCAATGTGGTTTGCTGCCTCCATCCCCCCATTACCTATATCTGAAATTTTTCCCCATGTTATCCCTCTCCAACCTTCCTACCCCCTGCTGTCCCTGCCCTATCCCCCCACAACAGACCCCAGTGTGTGATGCTCCCCTCCCTGTGTCCATGTGTTCTCATTGTTCAACAACCACATATGAATGAGAACATGTGGTGTTTGATTTTCTGTTCTTGTGTCAGTTTGCTGAAAATGATGATTTCCAGGTTCATCCATGTCCCTACAAAGGACACAAACTCATCGTTTTTTATGGCTGCATAATATTCCATGGTGTATATGTGCCACATTTTCCTTGTCCAGTCTATCATTGATGGGCATTTGGGTTGGTTCCAGGTCTTTGCTATTGTAAACAGTGCTGCAATGAACATATGTGTGCATGTGTCTTAATAATAGAACGATTTATAATCCTTTGGCTATACACCCAGTAATGGGAGTGCCGAGTCAAATGGAATTTCTATTTCTAGGTCCTTGAGGAATCACCACACTGTCTTCCACAATGGTTGAAATAATTAATACTCCCACCAACAGTGCAAAAGTGTTCCTATTTCTCCACATCCTCTCCAGCATCTGTTGTCTCCAGATTTTTTAATGATCACCATTCTAACGGTTGTGAGGTGGTATCTCAATGTGGTTTCGATTTGCATGTCTCTAATGACCAGTGATGAGCATTTTTTCATGTATTTGTTGGCCTCGTATATGTCTTCTTTTGAAAAGTGTCTGTTCATATACTTTGCCCACTTTTGAATGGGGTCGTTTGTTTTTCTCTTGTAAATCTGTTTTAGTTCTTTGTAGATTCTGGATATTAGGCCTTTTTCAGATGTGTAGATTGCAAAAATTGCTTCCCATTCTGTTCGTTGCCAATTCACTCTAATGATTGTTTCTTTTGCTGTGCAGAGACTCTGGAGTGTAATTGGATCTCATTTGTCTATTTTGGCTTTTGTTGCCAATGCTTTTGGTGTTTTAGTCATGAGGTCCTTGCCTATGCCTATGCCCTGAATGGTTTTGCCTAGGTTTTCTTCTAGGGTTTTTATGGTGTTAGGTCTTATGTTTAAGACTTTATCTGGCATTAATTTTAATGTAAGGGGTCCAGGAAGGGGTCCAGTTTCTGCTTTCTGCACATGGCTAGTCAGATTTCCCAATACTATTTATTAAACAGGGAATCCTTTCCCCATTGCTAGTATTTGTCAGGTTTGTCAAAGATCAGTTAGTTGTAGATATGTGGCATTTCCTCTGAGGCCTCTGTTTTGTTCCATTGGTCTACATCTCTGTTTTGGTACCAGTACCATGCTGTTTTGTTTACTGTAGCCTTGTAGTAGAGTTTGAAGTCAGGTAGCGTGATGCCTCCAGCTTTGTTCTTTTTACTTATGATTGTCTTGGCTCTGCAGGCTCTCTTTTGGTTCCATATGGAGTTTAAGGTGGTTTTTTCCAGTTCTGTGAAGAAGGTCATTGGTAGCTTGATGGGGATAACGTTTAATCTATAAATAACTTTGGGCAGTATGGCCATTTTCACGATATTGATCCTTCCTAACCATGAACATGGAATGTTTTTCCATCTGTTTGTGTCCTTTCTTATTTCCTTGAGCAGTGGTTTGTAGTTCTTCTTGAAGAGGTCTTTTACATCCTTTGTTAGTTTTATTCTCTTTGTAGAAATTGTAAATGTGAGTTTGCTCTTGATTTGGCTCTCTTTTAGTCTGTTATTGATGTATAGGAATGCTTGTGATTTCTGGGCATTGTTTTTGTATCCTGAGACTTTGCTGAAGTTGCTTATCAGCTTAAGGAGGTTTTGGGCTGAGACAATGGGGTCTTCTAAATATATAACCATGTTGCCTGCAAATATAAACAATTTGACTTCTTCCTTTCCTAATTGAATACGCTTTATTCCTTTTTCTTGCCTGATTGCTCTGGCTAGAACTTCCAATACAATATTGAATAGGAGTGGTGAGAGAGGGCATCCTTGTCTAGTGCCAGATTTCAAAGGGAATGCTTCAAGTTTTTTCCAATTCAGTGTGATTTTGGCTGTGGGTTTGTCGTAAATAGCTTTTATTATTTTGAGATACTTTCCATCAATACCTAGTTTATTGAGAGGTTTTAGCATAAAGTGCTGTTGAATTTTGTCAAAGGCCTGCTCTGCATCTATTGAGATAATCATGTGGTTTTTGTGTTAGATTTTGTTTATGTGGTAGATTACATTTATAGACTTGCTTATGTTGAACCAGCCTTACATCCCCAGAATGAAGCCTAGTTGAACTTTGTGGATAAACTTTCTGATGTGCTGTTGTAATTGGTTTGCCAGTACTTTATTGAAGATTTTTGCATCAATGTTCATCATGGGAATTGGCCTGAGGTTTTCTAGTTTTGTTGAGCCTCTACCGCGTTTTGGTATCAGGATGATGTTCGTCTCATAAAATGATTTGGGAAGGATTTCCTCTTTTTGTATTATTTGAAATAGTTTCAGAAGGTGTGGTACCAGCTCCTCTTTAGAAATCTGGTAGATGTCAGCTGTGAACTCATCTGGACCTGGACTGTTTTTGATTGGTAGGCTATTAATTGCTGCCTCAATTTCAGCCCTTGTTACTGGTCTATTCAGGGTTTTGACTTCTTCCTGGTTTAGGCTTGGGAGGATGCAAGTGTCCAGGAATTTATCCATTTCTTCCAGGTTTACTGGCTTATGTGCACAGAGTTTTTTGTAGTAATCTCTGATGGTATTTTGTATTTCTGTGGAATCGGTGGTGATATCCCCTTTATCGTTTTTTATTGCATGTTTGATTCTTCCCTCTTTTCTTTTTTATTAACCTGGCTAGCAGTCTGTCTATTTTATTGATCTTTCCAAAAGACCAGCTTGTGGATTTATTGATTTTTTGAAGGATTTTTTGTGTCTCTATCTCCTTCAGTTCTGCTCTGATCTTAGTTATTTCTTGTCTTCTGCTAGGTTTTGGGTTTTTTTGATCCAGTTCCTCTAGGTCTTTCAATTTTGATGATAGAGTGTCAATTTTAGATCTTTCCTCACTTCTCATGTGGGCATTTAATGCTATAAATTTCCCTCTAGACACTGCTTTAAATGTGTTCCAGAGATACTGATACATTGTGTCTTTGTTCTTGTTGGTTTCAAAGAACATCTTTATTTCTGTTTTTATTTCATTGTTCATTTAGCTCACATTCAGGAGCCAGTTAGTTGTTCAGCTTCCGTAAAGTTGTATGGTTCTGAGTTAGCTTCTTAATCCTGAGTTCTAATTTGATTGCACTGTGATCTGAGAGACTGTTTTTTATGATTTCCATTCTTTTGCATTTGCTGAGGAGTGATTTACTTCCAATTATGTGGTCAAATTTAGAGTAGGTGTGATGTGGTGCTGAGAAGAATGTATATTCTGTAGATTTGGGGTGGAGAGTTCTGTAGATGTCTATTAGGTCCACTTGGTCCAGATCTGAGTTCAAGTCTTGGATATCCTTGTTAATTTTCTGTCTCATTGATCTGTCAAATACTGACAGCTGAGTGTTAAAGTCTCCCACTATTATTGTATGGGAGTCTAAGTCTCTTTTTAGGTAGTTGAGAACTTGCTTTACGTATCTGGGTGCTCCTGTATTGGGTGCATATATGTTTAGGATTGTTAGCTCTTCTTGTTGCATTGATCCTTTCACCATTATGTAATGCCCTGCTTTGTCTCTTTTGATCTTTGTTGGTTTAAAGTCCATTTTATCAGAGACTAGGATTGCAACTCCTTCTTTTTTTGCCTTCCATTTCCTTGGGAAATCTTCTTCCATCCCTTTATTTTGAGCCTATGTGTGACCTTGCATGTGATGTGGGTTTCCTGAATACAGCACACCGATGGGTCTTGATTTTAATCCAACTTGACAGTCTGTGTCTTTTGATCAGGGAATTTGCCCATTTATGTTTAAGGTTAATATTGTCATGTGTGAATTTGATCCTGCCATTCTGATGCTAGCTGGTTGTTTTGTCCATTAGTTGAAGCAGTTTCTTCATTGTGTCAATGGTCTTTACCATTTGGTACATTTTTGGAGTGGCTGGTACTGGTTGTTCCTTTCCATTTTTAGTGCTCCTTTCAGGAGCTCTTGTGAGGCAGGCCTGGTGGTGATGAAATCTCTCGGCAGTTATTTGTCCATAAAGGATTTTATTTCTCCTTTGGTTATGAAGCTTAGTTTGCCTGGATATGAGATTCTAGGTTGAAAGTTCTTTTCTTTAAGGGTGTTGAATATCGGCCCTCACTGTCTTCTGGCTTGTAGGGTTTCTGCCGAGAGATCTACTGTGAGTCTGATAGGCTTCCCTTTGTGGGTAACCCAACCTTTCTCTCTGGCTTCCCTTAGGATTTTTTCCTTTATTTCAACTCTGGTGAATCTGACAATTATGTGCCTTGGGGTTGCTTTTCTTGAGGAATATCTTTGGGGTGTTCTCTATATTTCCTGGACTTGAATATTGGCCTGCCTTGCTAGGTTGGGGAAGTTTTCCTAGATAATATCCTGAAGAGTATTTTCCAACTTGGATTCATTCTCTCTGTCACATTCAGGTACACCTATCAAACATAGATTAGGTCTTTTCACATAGTCCCATATTTCTTGGAGACTTTGTTCATTTCTTTTTACCCTTTTTTCTCTAATCTTGCCTTCTCGTTTTATTTCATTGAGTTGATCTTCGACCTCTGATATCCTTTCTTCTGCTTGGTCAATTTGGCTGTTGAAATTTGTGTATGCTTCATGAATTTCTTCTTTTGTGTTTTTCAGCTCCATCAATTCACTTATATTCCTCTCTAAGCTGTTTATTCTCGTTAGCATTTCGTCAAATCTTTTTTCAACGTTCTTAGTTTCTTTGCATTATGTTAGAACATGTTCGTTTAGCTCAGAGAAGTTTCCTATTACCCACCTTCTGAAGCCTGTTTCTGTCAATTCATCAGACTCATTCTCCATCCAGCCTTGCTCCCTTGCTGGTGAGGAGTTGTGATTCCCTTGGAGGAGGAGAGGCATTCTGGTTTTTGGTGTTTTCATCATTTTTTTCACTGGTTTGTTGCATCTTCGTGGATTTATCTACCTGTGGTCTTTGTAGTTGGTGACTTTCGGATGGGGTCTCTGAGTGTATGTCCTTTGTGTTGATGTTGGAGCTATTTCTTTCTGTTTTTTAATTTTCCTTCTAACCATCAGGACCCTCTGCTGCAGGACTGCTGGAGGTCTGCTCTAGACCCTGCCTCCTGAGAATCACCTATGGGGGCTGCAGAACAGTAAGAGTTGCTGCCAGTTTCTTCTGTTATCTTCATCCCAGAAGGGCCACCAGATGTCAGCCTGAGCTCTCCTTTATGAGGCGTCTCTTTGGATATATGGGGATTGGGGAGTTGTTTGAGGACACAGTCTGCCCCTTATAGGAGCTCAAGTGCTGTGCTGTGATTTCTGTTGTTCCGTTCAGAGCTGCTGGGCAGGTACATTTAAGTGTGTTGCAGCAGAACTCATAACCACCTCTTTTCCTGGGTGCTCTGTCTTGGGAAGGTGGGGCTTTATTTATAAGCTCCTGACATGCTGCTGCCTTTTTTCAGAGATGCCCTGCCCATCAAGGAGTTAGTCTAGTCACAGTCTGCCAGCAGAGATGGTGCTGAGCTGCTGCAGGCTCTGCCCAGCTGCTGTGTAAACTTCTTTGCGGTTTTGTTTACAGAGGTACAGTTAGAACTGGCTCTGTAATGGTGGTCTCCCTCAGTAATAGGGGACTGCCTTGGAAATAGTGGGCTGCCTTGGTAATGGCAGACTGCCTCGGTAATGGCCCTTCCACCCACTGAGCTGGATCATCCCCAGTCCAACTGTGCTAGCTGCAGAAATCTCAATCCAGAGTGTTTGAGATTGCTGGTCTTTATGGGGGTGGGACCCACTGACCCAGATCACCTGGCTCCCAGTTTCAGTCCCCTCTTTTTCAGTTGAATGGGTGGGTCTGTCTCTCAGACATTCCAGAAGCCAGTTGAAACGGATACCCAGATTTTGTGAGTTTTTGTGCAGAAACCTGTGGCGCTGACTTAAACAGCAGTGCTGGAAACTTGTGGCACTTTTCGGCCTGGGCATCTCCTGGTCTGTGGGCTATAAAAACTCTTTTGGAACTGTGGTAATCACTCACTCTCTGCATTGTTCTTGCTGGAAACTGCACCTCAGAGCTGTTCCTATTCCGCCATCTTGGATCTCCCCCTGGTTGCATAGTGTTCCGTGGCATGTATGTACCACATTTTCTTTATCAAGTCTATCACGGATGGGCATTTGGGTTGATTTCATGTCTTTGCTATGGTTCTCACACTTGTTCTTTAGCCATCAAACATATATTATATATTTAATATCTCTAAAGGTTTAACAATTTATTGTGGCATATTTCTAGAAATTCTATAGTAATAATATTCTGAATGATATTATTAAATGCCAAAAAGTAACTCAAATAAATATTGAGTTACTTCACCTCCAAAAGTGAATGAATACTATCTTTTACTATCTTTTCTTATTCATAAAGGATAAGAAGTAAGTTAGTGGATAAGTTTGTCTTAATCTTTAGCTTTTCTCATTTACCTCATGAACTTACTGGCCACTAAAACATATGAAATAGTAAAACAAATGAAAACTAGCAAATATGTATTATCTTGGGTATTTTTCCTCATGGTAAGGATGATTATTCCAATTGCTCAACGGAAGTAAATATGTTGCTATTTTATGGTGCCCTACAAGGAGCACCATGACATGCAAGACCTGCTTGAGTGTCTGAGTGCTGCTGCAGCTTCCATGAATAAGCAGTCAGTACGTTAAGGGGATGAATAAACACACTTCTCAGCCTGATTCTCAAGGCTCCCACAACCCAACCACACTATTATTATTATTATTTTTATTTTGAGTTGGAATCTTGCTCTGTCACCCAGGCTGCAGTGCAGCAGCATGATCTCGGCTCAATGCTACCTCCACCTTCCAGGTTCAAGTGATTCTCATGCCTCAGCCTCCCAGTACCTGGGATTACAGGCATGTGCCACCACATCCAGCTAATTTTTGTATTTTTAGTAGAGATGGGTCTTGAACTTTTGGCCTCAGGTGATCTGCTTGCCTTGGCCCCCCAAAGTGCTGGAATTATTGGCATGAACCACCGCGCCTAGCCTGTTCTATTAAGTCTTATTTTTGATTTTCCAGTCACACCAAATGTCACATGCTGAACTGTGCTCTCTCCAAAATACATATGCTGAATTCCTAACCCCTAGTACCTCAGAATGTGGCCTTATTTGGAAATAGGGTCATTGCAGACATAATTAGGTTAAGGTGAGGTCATACTAGAAGAGTGGACCTAATCCAATATTACTGGTGTTCTTATAGAAAAGGGAAATTTGGAGTCAGACATGCAGACTGTGAGAATGCCATATGAAGATGCAGGCAAAAATTAATTGATGCACCTACAAGCCAAGGAATGCCCCAAATTGCCAGCAAACCACAAGAAACTAGGGGAGAGACATGAAAGAGATTCTTCTTCACAGTTCTCAGAAAGAACAGCCTTGCTCACACTTTGATCTTGAATTTCTAGCCTCCACAACCGTAAGACAATAAATTTCTTTCTTTCTTTGAGACAGACTCTCACTCTGTCACCCAGGCTGGAGCGCAATGGCACAATCTCAGCTCACTGCAACCTCCGCCTCCTGGGTTCAAGGAATTCTGAATCAGCCTCCCAAGTAGCTGGAATTATAGGCACCCACCACTGCACCTGGCGCATATATATATATATATATATATATGTATTTGTATTTTTAGTAGAGACAGAATTTTGCCGTCTTGGCCAGGCTGGTCTCCATCTCCTAACCTCAGGTGATCCACCCACCTCGGCCTCCCAAAGTGCTGGGATTACAGGTGTCAGCCACTGCACCCAGCCAAGACAATAAGTTTTTTTTGTTTTTTGTTTTTTTTGAGACGGAGTTTCACTCATGTTACCCAGGCTGGAGTGCAATGGCGCGATCGCGGCTCACCGCAATCTCCACCTCCTGGGTTCAGGCAATTCTCCTGCCTCAGCCTCCTGAGTAGCTGGGATTACAGGCACGCACCACCATGCCCAGCTAATTTTTTGTATTTTTAGTAGAGACGGGGTTTCAACATGTTGACCAGGATGGTCTCGATCTCTTGACCTCGTGATCCACCCGCCTCGGCCTCCCAAAGTGCTGGGATTACAGGCTTGAGCTTAAAAACAATAAGTTTTTAAGCCACTCAGCTTGTGGTACTTTGTTATGGCAGTCCTAGCAAACGAATATACCAGGTTACTCACAAACTCTTCATTACGTCTTATACTTTTCTTTTTTCTAGATTTTATTTCTGCTTTCTCCTCTCCTCAGAGCATCTTCCCTTCCTTCAGTTCCCTGTCTAAGGAAATACTATCCATCGCCCATGGTCTGCTTGCCTTAACATTCCACAGCCAGCCTTATATTTTCAAAGTAACTGCAATAGCGGAGACACCTGGTAGTCTTGCTTTTAATGACGAAGTGGTTGCTATTGGAGGGATATGTGATTAGTGGTTTGGCAGTTGCAGAAGTCATCTGAGCTCAACACCAAAGCACACTGGTGGCCTTTTCAGGAATAAGACAATCATGTCGCTGTCTGTCCACGGCTCACACTGTCCACTGTCCGTGGAAAATCATCTAGAAGTCTGCCAGGTCGGACATGACAGAAGGGGATTTCAGCTGCCATAGGTGACTTCCAAATCAATTCTTTCCATAGATGACTTGAGTTGCCCTTTGGGGCATAGCTCCAGGTTAGGCAAGTCAGCCCTCCTCAGTCCCAGCAGACACACTGTGCAGCTGGAAAAAAAGGTGGACATTTGCTTCTGCCCTTCGTGGATAATTTTAAAGGAAAAATCATAGGTTGACTGAATCACAAGGACATTTTACATACACACGTTCTAGAAATGATCTGAATGACACCCTCTCCTTTATTCTTTGAGGCAGCCACAAAAGATTTTTTGCTAGTCTGAAGTCAAACACCACAATCCAGAGGACCCACTATTCCCTAGATATGAGTGGTCTCCCTACTGTTGACCTCTGTGGTCCTGCTTGTGCTTCTCTGTGCCTGAGTCTTAGAGACCCCTGTACATCTTGCAGGATGATGTTAAAGGATGTGCGTTATTTCCTCCTCCACTCCAGACTGTACAGTATAATGTACCTAATGTTTTACAGGGTCAGACAGCCTGTGTTTGCCTCAGTTTCTTTATAGACTGCTCTGCCTAGGAGCTGGATAACTCTGGATTCGCTAATCAGCCCCTTTCTGCCTCCATTCTCTCATTTGCAAAAGACAATAGGACCTAAGTCATGAGACTGTTTGGGGAATTATGTCAGATAATATGTGCAAATCACTCACATGGTTACCTAGCCCATGAAACAAAATTTTAGCTATTACTGCTTTTTATTTTCTATTCTCCATAAACTAGCTCATAAGATTTGAGGAAATCAAGTAAGATCATGTATGTAAAACAGTGCAGGGTCTGATACATATTATGGTAAATATCATCATTATGTAAAATAATTGGATGACTGTGTATATCTTTTAAATTTTATTTATGTATATAAATTTATACATATAAATGTATGTATACTAACAGAAATTATTAAAATCTCAATATAATTTTAATGAAATGATTTGATTGTATATGTGATTTATATATGTTATTTGAGGACTGTATACATACATATATTAATATTTATCTACTAATTTGTTCAGTCAGCCTGTATTGAGCACCCATTATGTGCTAGGCTTCTGTTTGTAGCATGCAGTTTATCCTAGCATAGTAGATTGACCACTGGGTTTCTCAATCTTTCCGATCAGGGTTAGTCCCTTTTTCTCTGATCTTTCCTTGTACCTCAATTTCTTCTGTTATATGTGGTTTTATTATCTCCCTTTATGCATCAGGGTAACTCTGAGTAGACTGTAAACTTCTTGAAGGCAGGTGAATACACTCTCCTCTCCTATCCTAAGTAGCTCCACAAAGTCTAGGTCAGTGATCTTTTCATGGTAGGGGCTCAGTAAAAGTGTTTTGGGTGGAACTAAAGATTTGGTATCAGAGCCTCTCATCAGCCATGTGATTTTTTTGAAAGCCACTTAACTGTCATATGTCTCAGTTTCCTTATCTGTGAAACAGATGGTTCAGATAGAGGAGAGATGGGCAAAAGGTGTCATGTGTTCTGGCAAAGCTGATGAATATGTAGTGGCTTCTCGGAATAGAGAATGCAACCCAGCTATGGACTGGGATAGAAAAAGGCCATTACCACCTATCAGCAGCTGCCATGGGGAAAGCAAAGGGAAGGGGCGCACCTCCAGAGGCACCCTGGCCAGAGGGCCAGGGCAACTCTGATGTGCTTTCTAGTGAGACAATTCCACATTTTCATGTCCTGTGCTTATTAATCACCCCATCCTTTCCTTTTGTTTGCACATGCTGAGCATACAGCGTTATTCAAATTTTGAAGGAGCTTCTTTTCTTCATCCTTAGTATTCTAAAACTCAAAGGGATTTATAGCCTGTAGAAACTTGTCCATTTAAAACCAGTGACACCAGATGGTCCCCAAGCAAATACATAATTACTGTACTTCTGACTTGAGCTAACAATCCAAGCAATGAACTCCTGAAGAGGTAATTGGGAGACATTTGTGTTCTTGACAATTTTGAAAATGACTTTTGTTTTTTAGCAAATAAATAACTGTGGTATTTTTGGGAATATATTGTTATTGTAAACTCTTTTAAAATGCTCATGATCTGAAAGAAGAATATTAAAAAACACCCATCATTCTGCTGCTTCAAGATATTTGCTGTTAAAAGTTCACGCTGCCATTTCAGAGTTTTTTCCTATTGTTACATGTTGCATATAACATATACGCAAGTATAAAATTTTAAGCTAAAAGAGATTTATACTATTCTTTCTGTTTTATCATCTTTTTTATATCAATTTACAATGAATATCATTTTATCTTTCTCTGTCAAAAAACATACATATATGAAATTATTTCATGGTATTATGTTGGGATTTTGGGAGGACCCTCTAAATAGCAACCATCTTTCTTAACGGAGTTCTGAATTATTTGAGAAATGAATATCACCTTCATTCCTGGTGATGAAGGTGCAGCAGCTATTAGCTGAAGACTGGTAGACTGACAAATACTGAATCCCAGAATTAGACAGCATTCCCTCCCCAGCCCCAGGCAGCACTGAACAAGCAGGTGTTGTTCCCATAGAGAATAAGAACCCCTGCAATGCTCTCATTCCCAAGACATAGGAAGGAGGGAAGGGACTGGCTAAGCACATCCAGTGGATTGTTCCCAAATATATCGATGAGAAAAGTCACCCCTGGTTTTCTATGGAAGAGTGAAAAACAGGATAGAGAGGAACAGAGGCTACTCTAGTGGAGCTCCCTCCATATTAAAGGAAACATCAGAAATAGAGAAGCTCCCCCCAAGGTATGCACATGCCATAATTTATACGACCAGCCTTTATGAGACATTTGGCTTGTTTCCAGTCGTTCCATTATATCACAAATTATTTTATCTGGACAGGATTATTGTCCCCCATAGGTACAAAAGGGATGCTCCGTGTTGCCTAGGATCATGTGGTTAGCGTTGGACATGCACTTTGAATTCAACCTCTCAGTCATCTTGGAGGGATGGGAAACCTAGATCAGTGCTTCAGGCAGCTATGGGAAAAGGCTTGATGGGTAAGGTGGGACTTCCTGAGTCTTAACTATAGTTATAAAACAACCAAGAAACTACCCAAAGATTGAAAACAAATGCGTAATGGTCTGGTGGTTCAGACCAGGTGTAAATGTGGCAAGTGAATGATCCCAGCAGGATGGAGTGAGGTAGGGCAAGATTCCAGGAAGAGGAGACTTTCTGTGCTACTAGCCAGCCTGCAAGCTCCGAAGACTGTCCTTGAACCATCTCTCTAAAGGACTGACTTGCTTCAGTTCAACTGACAGTGGCCACGCCTTATCTCCACTTTCTGTAAGATGTCAAGCGACATTACAGACACGTTTTTGCAAAGTCCAATTCCCTGAGGCTTTTTATTGGAGACTGTCATAGAGAAAGCAGCACCCAAGTGTCAGTGATGAGACTCGACTCAGATGGCAGGGCTTGGCAGCCTTCCTCATAGAATGCCAGTTTGATCTGAAGATGGATGTTTCATTGACAGCAGGCACTTCTGGTGTGTCACATCCCACACTAACAGATCGCTCTTGTTTTCTAGTTTCCAGCCTAATGGTCTCCAGTGTGTAAGTAATTTTTCCCACCCTTCATGTTTCAAAGCCTTGCTGTTTGCTCTAAGGTGAGATATAGTCACAACCTTGCTTTTATGTCAAATGTATGATGTGCTTTATTTAGCTGGGATTTGCTAAAATGCTGTAGGTAATTCTTTCCCTGAGCATCCCTTGGCTGGACTGTTTTGTAACAAGTCTTGATTGAATACTGGTGGTTTGATTCTGGAAGGAAAGCAAAACTACTCAATAGATAAGGGAAGCAGATGGGTGTGCAAAGGCAGGGGACAGCTCTGGGTCAGAACGAAGCACGAGGAGAACACAAAGAGAAATGGACAGGAACCTCAGGGGTGCAAATGACATGGGACCCATTTAGTCATCTGTTGATTCCTTCTAGCCTGCAGGTAGTGGATGCTTAGTGTATGTGAGCCTCTGTATTAAGAACTGCTTCATGTAATATACCTGAATGATACGAAAAAGAACAAAACATATTTCCTATTCTCAGATGCTTAAGTATAAAATGTACATACAGCTATAAAATGAAACAGCATGATGCATGTGTAATGGAACAGCTTGTTGGAATGTTTTTTTTTTTTTTTTTTTTTTTTNTTTTTGTTTTTTGAGACAGGATCTCACTGTCTTCCAGGCTGGAGTGCAGTGGCGAGATCACCACTCTCTGCAGTCTTGACCTTCTGGGCTTGAGTGATTCTCCCACCTCAGCCTCCCAAGTAGCTGGAACTACAGGTGCGTGCCACCATGCCCGGCTAATTCTTCTGTATTTTTGGTAGAGATGGGGGTTTTGCCATGTTGTCCAGGCTGGTCTTGAACTCCTAGGCTCAAGTGATGGCCTACCTTGGCCTCCCAAAGTGCTGGGATTACAGATGAACGTACCTGACTGAGATGTTGTGTTTTGTCTTCACTCTTTTTACCACCTGTCTCAAAGAGTTGCTTGAAACTCCCATTGTCTCTTGCCCCATGGAAGGGTTCTGTTGAAGAGAGCAAGGTAGTGAAGCAGCATGTAATGCCAACCCTGCCTTAGATTATGAGTGTCACAGAGAAAGAGATTAAGCCTAGTGAACTGGTTAAATGAGCTTATGGAGATATGTATTTAGTTTTAACAATATTTATTGAGCATAACCTTTGCGTTGGGCATTTCGTTTCTGTAATTTTATTGTAGTTGTAGTAGCAGTTGTTATTGTTGCCCCATCTTAAAGAGATGGGTAAACTGAGGCCTGGAGAGCTTTAAAATTTTTTTCCTATTCTCACTGCTGGTTAATAACGGTAATAGTGTTTGAATCCATGCTTGTCTCTACTCAGTCCCTTCCCATGGATAAAAATGTTGGGTGTTGAAACTGCAAGCAGTTTCTTGCATTTCATCAAGAATCAGTTACACTATCGTTCTAAGTGTGCAGACACTATAGCCTACGGACTCGAAAACTGAGAAAAGGAAGAAAGGTTGTTATAGCCAGAAGGTGATTGATTGCTTTAAAAAATTATTTACTTGGCCAGCCACAATGGCTTTTGCCTGTAATCCCAGCACTTTGGGAGGTCGAGGCAGAAGGATCACTTGAGGTCAGGAGTTCAAGACCAGCCTGGCCAGTGTGGTGAAAATCCATCCTGGCTAATAACACAAAAATTAGCCAGGCATGGTGGTGTACACCTGTAATCCAAGCTATTTGGGAGGCTGAAGCACGAGAATCACTTGAACCTGGGAGGCAGAGGTGGCAGTGACATGAGATTGTGCTACTGCACTACAGCCTGGGCAACAGAGCAGGACTTTGTCTCAAAAAAAAAAAAAAAGGTAGTTATTTTGATATGGTGATCTTGTTATATTGCCCAGGCTGGTCTCAAACTCCGGGTCTCAAGTGATCCTCCCTCCTCAGCCTCCGTAGCAGCTGAGATTACAGGCACGAGCTTCCACTCATGCTAATTCACTGAGCTTGAGTTTGGTCTCACCTCCATCTTTAACTCCTCTGAAATTTCAAACCAGTTTTTCTCCCTTTGTGTTTCACTCTTCTCATTTACTAAATGAGGACTTGGATCTGACAGACCCTCTGATCTCTGCCCCATGGAAAGTGCATTAAAAAGGGGTTCAGATCTATTATATTAGAAGCAAGAAGAATTGCAGTTCTTGAAAGTAGACTTCAGAAGAATGAAGGAGCCAAATACTTCACTTTTAGAAAGGACATATTACTTTGAGAACAGATTTGCTGTCTTATCCTTCTTCAGAGGCCTGGTACCCAGAGGAGCCCAGCACATAGTAAGCTCTCAATAAATACTTTTTGGCTGCATACCATTTACACTGCAGGAGCTAAGATTTGAGTCACATATTAAAGAGGAATGTGGTTGATATTAAAGTTAAATATAGAAATAGACATGGAAAGAAACTCAGAAATCTCTGATTCTGATTTCCAAAATTAGGTAAATCTTCATCCTTTTGATTATATTAATGATGGTTTCCTGAATTACATTTTATGATATGCCAGTCTTCAGGCTCTTTTGTGATAAATGGGTTTTATGATCAAGTAAGTTTAGCAAATATTCATTCATGCCATCACTTTCCTTTCGGGATTCAGTAAACATGTTAGCATATCAAAGGCCCTGAGAAGTCCTGAAATAACACATTTTTCTACAAATATTTAAGGGAACAAGGTAGTCTTGCATTTATATTATAACATCTAAATATTATTATAATGACAAACTGGACCTTTGAAAGTTATTTAATAATACATTTTCCTTTCTCAAGAATAGATGTATCTAGTTTAATGCTTCTCAAAGTTTACTCCATAAATGTTAATAAATGTTATTTGTTTTAAAAGAATCGATGGTGGTGGGAAAATTTAGATGAAGTTACATGAAATCCAGTTTAAAAGCTGTGAACTTGCTAGCATTATCGCTGTCCGTAGCCTGTATTTATTGTCAGAAATGAAATATCTTTGCAACAGCTCTTTGATGCTTTGATGTGGGATCTTTTATTATTCGCTTTTGCAGAAGGAGCAACTTAGGCAGAAGAGGGTAGAGACTTGCCTAAGGTCACACCCCTAGCTGGTGGCAGAGCCAGAGATTGAGCCCATGCAACCTGACTTCAGATGTCAGTTTCAGCATAGTTCCATTTTCTCTGGGTAGTTTGGGTCAAATATTCAGACCTGGGTTTGGGCCAGATATCAGAAATTCATGTATCTTTATTTTTGTTTCTGAATATAAAAGCCCTATGCACTGTGAAGAAATTGGCATTGCTCACATACCTTCTGCACAATGCTTTACTAGAGCCTGGATGACAGTGTTCAAATCTGACTTCATCTTCATTCAACATCATTTAGTGAGCACCTATTATGCATCAGGTTCTGTGGTAGACAGTAGGCATGGAGAGAGGATCAAACCAGGCCTTGGACTTAGGAGCTCACATTCTGATGAAGGAAAGAGTCAAACAAATGAAAATATTATAGTTCAGTGTCATTGATACACTCATGGATTCATTTCCAAGGTAAAGAGCTGGTCCTGGGAGGGTTGGACTCATTTGCTTTGGGAAAAGGGAAACACAAGAAAAGCTTCTGAATGTTGAGCAGGAAAAGATGATGAAATAGCTGAGTGTTTTTCTTTTTTCTTTTATTATTTAATTCTAAGCAGTTTCATAATGTCAAAACAAAACAAAGAAGGCAGAGTACAAGCCAAAGAAAAGGGCTGGAGCCAGAAGATAATGGGATATCTATATCATTCTAGAGAGCCTGGATTTTGCCAAGGGGATGATATAATTACTGAAGGATTTAGTAAAAAAGAGATACAAAGACTTTTGCTTTAGAAAGGCCACGTGGCTGCCCTCCTTACATTATAAAAAGCATATTATGTTTCTATCACATGCACATGTGTGCATTATGTGTGTGCATGCCTTTTCAAGTGTTTATGCTGGTGTACACATACTCCTACTGAGAGGCAGTTGAACTGTATGACATTGACCTTTCTGTTCATTAAAAAATGGTCAAATATCACTATTTCCAACAGTTCGACCTATAATTGATAATACAGTAAAAGAATAGATTGTGAAGTCAAAAATCTTAGGTGTGAATTTCACTGTCTTAGTTTGAGTTCCTCAGAATCAGACTGACATAAGGACTCAGGTGAAGGAGTTTCTGACTGGACGTGCTGCTCCAGGAAGAGACCCAGAGAAGGAAATGTAGCCCACAAAAAGAACACGCTCTCCAGCCAGGCACAGCAGAGGGCAGTGGCAATGGAAGCTTACTCTCACTGGGCAGATGTGGAGACATGCATCTCAGAGGCAGCCCACCCAAGAGGAGGGGGCTGGAATATTTGCACAGTAACTTCCATTAGTAACTAGTTAAGAGCTGCTCCTAAGGACAGGCCTAGTGGCCTTCAGAGCTCCAATGAAAGTCCTTCCACTCCCTATTACCTGGGTTTACATACTCCCGTTAGAAGTCAACTGGGGTGTAATACAATAATGAGGGCTGAGGGACATGATCCTGCACACCCATCTCTATGACTTGCCAGTAAAATGGCCTTGACCTAGTTCCTTAATGAATTTGAGGCTCATTTTTGTGCTATCAAAATGGGGACCACAGTAACTTCTCCTGGGGAGGATTAACACACTTTATTGTGGTCGAAAGATATGCTACTAAGGCAATGTATTTCTAGTGCATAAACAGCAAAATGAATAGCAGTCTCAGTATTTACAAAACAACTTTACTTTTCATCCAGGCCTTCTCCTTACTGAGCCTTCATTCCTACACCCAGAGAAGTCCAACAAGTAAGTCGTGTGAACTTAGAACCTTGAACTTCACGAGATAAGCTCTTAGAATTGAAAAGTAACATATGCCTCTCCACTGTGTTCCTTTCAGTCAAATACAGCCCACTTATTGCTAATAATATTTCTGCTTCTTCATCCAAGGAGGATGTCAGTAGTGGGGTCATTTGTGTGGCCCTGTAGAGAAAGCTAGCACCGTTTCCATGGTGTCATACTGAGAATTCTGGATTGTGTCTGCAGCAAGAGGAGTTCAGATCTCAGGGGCGGCCAGCTGCTCTGCATTGTTACCTAAGCAAAGGGGAATTCATATTTTTCAAGGTGAACACAGAGAGTCCTGAATTACAGGTTCATACCTGGAGGAAAGACCAGGAAGCTATACTCTTCCGTCTTAAAATACCTCCCTTGCCAACGTCCAAAATCCCACTTCTAACAACACATTTTGTGTGTGTGTGTTAGGTATTGTGCACTCTCTCTCTAAATTTAACTATAATTATTTACAATGAAATGCACAGCTCTTAAGCATAGAATTTGGTGAGTTTTGAAAAATGTACACACCTGTGTAACCAATAGCTCTATCAAGATAGCAGAATGTTTCTGTCACCCCAGAAAGGTCTCTACTGCCTTTTATCCTTCACTGTACCCTGACAGTTGTTCTTTTCATTTTTATCCCCACAGATCAATTTTGTCTGATCTCAAAATTCTTATTAAAATAATAAACAAAATATGCATTATTTTGTGTCTGGCATCTTTTGCTCAACATAATAATTTCAAGATTCATTTATGTTGTTGCATATAATAGTAGTTTGTCCTTTGTTACTGTTGAGTAATATTCCATTGCATAGTATTCCACCCTTTGTTTATCTGTTTTCCTGGTGACGGATATCTGGGTTGTTTATTTTATTCTATTTTATGCTGTTATTAATAAAATAGACATGAACCTTATTGTAAAAGTCCTTTTGTGGACAAAGGTTTTATTTCCTTTAGCAAAATATCTTGGAATAATGCTCTACAAAAGAAGGTATACAAATGCCCAATAAACACATGTAAAAATGTTTAACACCATTAATCATGTAAGAGATGTCAATTTAAATCACTATGAGATACCACTGCATCCCACTAGGATGGCTAAAGTTTACAAATATTCTCTTTGAACAGGTAAATGAATCTGGAAATAATATTCTTTTAAGTTTTTGATGTTTTTCTTAGGAAACTTTTGAAACACGCAAAAATAGAAAAATAGTTTAACCCTCATATATTCATTTCATAGATTCAACAATTACCAACATTTTGCCATAATTACCTTGGGTCATTTTTCAACACTAATCAATTATTGCATTCTCTGACATGAACTGGGTACGTGTCCTACAGTTCAATTCAATTCTGTCACTAACTACCCGGCATTTGTACAGACTCCACAAATCAAGGGCTCAGTCCCACAAGGCTGCCCCCACTTCAGATGCCAGCCTGAAAAGAGGTCCTCAGGACCTCTGCATTTCTGCCTGGCCAACTACAAAATTGGGAATTCTGAGGCTCCTCTCCCCGTCTAGATAATTACCTAGAATGACTCACAGAGCTCAGAAAAAGTGCGTTACTTATAATTAGCATTTTATTATCACAAATACAGCTCAGGAACAGCCAAATAGAAGAGCTTCACTGAGCAAAATATGGGGGTGTAGGGGGGCTTTCCACCCTCCCCAGGTGTGCTGCCTTCCCAGCACACGGATATGTTCTTCAACCTGGAAGCTCCCTGAACTCCAAAACTTAGAGGTTTTGTATGAAGATTTCATTATGCGGTATGATTGATTAAATCACCGGCCATTAGTGATTGACCTCAACTTTCAGCTCCTCTCCCCTCCTCAGAGGTACTGACATGGGCTGAAAGTTCTAACCCTCAGATCACAAGGTTAATTTCTCTGCTGGTGGCCAACCCCCATCCAGAGGCTACCTAGGGCACCCCATAAGTAACCTCATGAGATAAACTTAGATGAGGTTGAAAGGGACTTGTTATGAATAACAAAAGATAGGCCCCATCACTCAGGAAATTCCAATGTTTTAGGGGTTCTGTGCCAGAAACAGAGGTGGGAGGAATAAAGACCAAATATTTATTTTTGTTACACCGCATATGCCAGTTATGTCTTAATTGTATATTTATCAGTTTTTAAATTTTTGCAGTAGTATTTTATTTAATTAAATTAATAAATGAATTTAGAATCAGGGTCTCACTCTGTTGCCCAAGCTGGAGCGCAGTGGCTGACCACAGCTCACTATAATCTCCAATTTCTGGCCTCAAGTGATCCTCCCACCACGGCCTCCCAAGCTCTGGGATTAAAGGTGTGATTTACCATACCCAGCCTGCTATACTGTATTTTAAAGAAACCCTTCTATATCATGTTATTTTATGGTCAAATAAGGACATTTCGCATATAACTGAAACACCATTTTAGACTTAATAAGCAATAATACTATCGAATGCCCCTCTTCATAGATTTCCCCAATCATCTCAAAAATGTCTTTATAACTGATTGACACATTGCATTTGGTTGTAGCATATGTTTTTCTCTTTTATCTAGAAGGGTCCCTAGCCTATCTCCTTCCTTTTATTCCATGCCATTGAATTATTAGAGAAATCACATCAGCTGTCCATAAAATCCATGCTGTGACTATTTCCTGATAGCATAATTTCTCTGGTGCCCTCATCAATGTCTTTTCTTTTTTTAAATTTTTTTTAACATTTATTTTAAATTTAGGGGTACATGTGCAGGTTTGTTCCATAGGTAAACTTGTGTCATGGGGGTTTGTTGTACAGATTATTTCGTCACCTGGGTATTAAGCGTAGGACCCCTTAGTTATTTCTCCTGATCCTCTCCCTCCTCCCAACCTCGACCATCTGATAAGCCCCGGTATGTGTTGTTCCCCTCTGTGTGTCCATGTAGCCTTTTATTTAAACAAGAAGATATATCTAAAAGGTTCAGTTTCATGTTTTTAGAGCAAGAATACTTCATAGGCAGTTTCATTTATTTTAAAGA
>NW_016107442.1:4736870-4753957 GCF_001604975.1 Cebus imitator
TTTTTTTTTTTTTTTTTTTTTTTTTTTTTTTTTTTTTAAGTGTCTACCATGTTTTCGGTGCTGAGAGTTACAAAGGTAAGTTCCATATATCAAAGCCTTGTTGTTAAAGATGTTACAGCCCAGCTGGTGAGAAAGGCATGTAAGCCCATCAATATAATCATATAAATGGCATGGAGGATTTGGGTGGGGGATATAAATTCTGATAGCGGCATCAGGCTACATGAAAAAGTGGTAAATGAACCAGCCCTAGAAGGAACAGTAAGGTTCGCCAGTCCAAGGAGAGAGAGTGGAGGATTCGCTAAGCGAAGGACCTGAATGTCTACAGGAGACACAAAATTTCACCAGAACAGGTTTTGAGGTCTCACAGAAAAGTGGAAGAATTTGGACTTTGTCTTTTAATCACTGGCAAGCCTGGAAAGAATTTTATCCGAGGGTGGGCACTGGGTGGGATTGTCAGCCTACAATGCATTGTTCAGAACCTCAGTGTGACCAGATTTACCAAGAATTGCCCTCTCATCTCAGGGCAGACTCCACAAGTCCTGTTTTAATTCCGTAGGATGTGGCCCCAGACAAAAGCTGACGTTTAGCATGTTAACTTCCCCATGCCATGTTTACTGTGCCCCTTGCCCCATCAGGTGGCCTTTGTAACCATGGAAACATTCAGGTTTCCAGTCTAGCAGAAAATAAAGAACAGGCATATACTGTTGAGCGGGCTGTGCAGACAACATTAACTCCCTTTTCCTAGACTGCTTGATGATGCTAATAAAGTTGTGGTGGCAGCAGCCAAGCGGATGGTTCTGCCACCTGATGTCCACCCGCTAGCTGCCTTCTGCAGCCTGTATATAATGTATAATACAGTGTTAATCATTGGACATTAACACTGAACAGCATGGCACCTGCTTAGAGGAATCGGTGAATAAATGGCAGGTTCCTAGTTCTGGAAAACTGTAAAAGTGACTCAAATAAAGAAACCAGTTAGGTTGCTCTGCCTTTGGAGTAGCCATTCCTTTGTTTCCCTGCTTCTCTAATAAATTTGCTTTCACTTTGTGAAAGAAAGAAGAAAGAAAGAAAGAAAGAAAGAAAGAAAGAAAGAAAGAAAGAGAAAGAAAGAAAGAAAAAAAAAGAAAGCCTCTCTGCTCCTCCTGTTCGACAGACACCTGCTTCTTGTCTCCCACCGCCAGCCACATCACTGAGACACCATGGGGAAAGTGAAGGTCGGAGTCAATGGATTTGGTGGTATTGGCGCCTGGTTATCAGGGCTGCTTTTAACTCTGGTAAAGTGGATATTGTTGCCATCAATGATCACTTCATTGACCTCAACTACATGGTCTACATGTTCCAGTATGATTCCACTCATGGCAAATCCCACGGCACTGTCAAGGCTGAGAACGGAAAGCCTGTCATCAGTGGAAATCCCATCACCATCTTCCAGGAGAGAGATCCCTCCAAAATCAAGTGGGGTGATGCTGGCGCTGAGTACGTGGTGGAGTCCACTGGCGTCTTCACCACCATGGAGAAGGCTGGGGCTCACTTGCAGGGGGGAGCCAAAAGGGTCATCATATCTGCCCCCTCTAATGATGCCCCCATGTTGGTGATGGGCATGAACCATGAGAAGTATCACAACAGCCACAAGATAGTCAGCAATGCCTCCTGAACCACCAACTGCTTAGTGCCCCTGGCCAAGGTCATCCATGACAACTTTAGTATCATGGAAGGACTCATGACCACCGTCCACACCATCACTGCCACCCAGAAGACTATGGATGGCCCCTGCAAGATACTGTGGCATTATGGCCATGGGGCTCTCCAGAACATCATCCCTGCCTCTACTGGCGCTGCCAAGGCCGTGGGCAAGGTCATCCCTGAGCTGAACGGGAAGCTCACTGGCATGGCCTTCCATGTCCCCACTGCCAATGTGTCAGTGGCGGACCTGACCTGCCATCTGGAAAAACCTGTCAAATATGATGACATCAAGAAGGTGATGAAGCAGGCATCACCCCTCAAGGGCATCCTGGGCTTCACTGAGCACCAGGTGGTGTCCTCTGACTTCAACAGCGACACCCACTCTTCCACCTTCGATGCTGGGGCTGGCATTACCCCCAATGACCACTTTGTCAAGCTCATTTCCTGGTATGACAATGAATTTGGCTACAGCAACAGGTTGGTGGACCTCATGGCCCACATGGCCTCCAAGGAGTAAGACCCTTGGACCACCAGCCCCAGCAAGAGCACAAGAGGAAGAGAGGCCCTCACTGCTGGGGAGTCCCTGCCACACTGAGTCCCCCATCACACTGAATTGCCCCTCCTCACAGTTTCCATGCAGACCCCTTGAAGAGGGAGGGACCTAGGGAGCCCCACCTTGTCGTGTACCATCAATAGAGTTTCCTGTGCTCAGCCAAAAAAAACAAAGAAAGAAGGAAGGAAGGAAGGAAGGAAGGAGGGAAGGAAGGAAGGAAGAAAAAAGAAAGAAAGAAAGAGAAAGAAAGAAAGAAAGGAAGGAGGGAGAAAGAGGGAGGGAAGGAAGGGAGAGGAAAAAGTAAGGAAGAAAAAAGGAAAGAAAGAAGCAAGGGAGGGAGGAAAGAAGAAAGTAAGAAAGAAAGAAAGAGAAAAAAGAAAGAAAGAAAGGAAAGAAAAGAAAGAAAGGAGGGAAGGAGGGAAGGAGTGAAGGGAGGAAGGAAGGAAGGAAGGAAGGGAAGGAAGGAAGGAAGGAAGGAAGGAAGGAAGGAAGGAAGGAAGGAAGGAAGGAAGGAAGGAAGCCAAAGACTCCCAATTTACTCTTCTTAGCTGCACTCGGAGGCTGGAGGTCAGATGTGAGATTATTACAAAATGCTGATTTCAACCCCATCTCATGTCCAATTCCATCAGGTAGAGTGGGGGACTTTAGCATTTTTTTCAATCCCCCCAGGTGATTCAAACACAACTGGATTTGCAAACAACTGAGCTAACCCAAGCAAAGGAAATGTCAACCAAGTCAATCTAGATGGACAGGCAGGAAGAGGATGAGCTAAATCTAAGACCAGGCACTAAACTTCTCAGCAGCCTAGCAAGGGTGCACAGAGGAGACCTCTCTACTTTGAAGAATCCCTTCGATGTGTCTAATACATAATTAGAGAGGTGCCACTGCTTCCACAGTAAAGAGATCCTATATAGCAAAGCTGGTAAGAAAGAACAGATTAAGTTCACAGTGTCGCCCAGCACTGGTGTGTAGAACCGATGAGAGGGGCATCATCCAGCTGCACCGTGCTGGAGAGGGAGGCACAGCATCCACATCTGCAAGCCCTGTGCTACCTACCTTCCTAGTAGTCTTTATGGGAGAGCTCTGAGTACACATTCAGAAGTTGCTTGGGAATTTTGGCAGACAACAAAGACCACGTACTGTGGATGAAAGCAAATTATTAAATAACAAATAATAATTCAAGCTGCAATCTACCAGGTTTCCAGGGCACTCAGTGTAACATGGGAGTTCTGTTGGACCCTACTGAAGCAATAGGTGTGATGCTTTGCCAAAAGACTGGTGACACCATGTCCTAATATTATAAACTCCAACTTTTTTTTTCTGCAAACTTTTACCAACTCTTTATCACTCAACACCTGAAGTTCCAAATAATTGACTTGTGGAGATGAAGACATAAACAGAATTTAGCTTCTTCTGCTCCAAATCACATGCACCCATAGCCTTAATTCCTTCTTGTGGAGCTCCTAGTACACATTTGAGTCCAAGCTTCTGTGTTTATTGATAAACTAACTGAGTGTCTGCAAAAACAATTGCTTGTGAAATATCAAGAGTTGTAGATAACGATTATAAAGGCTAGGAAAATTAAAATATAAAATAATCAATCCACAAATATTATTGAACACCCAGTTTATACTTTTCTACTTTTTCCCCCATGGCAAATTTCACTACCTAACATACCAATAATTTACTCGTTTATTAAACATATTGTTTGTCTGTCTCTTCTTGCTAGGGTATAGGCTCTTTCGTGTGTTGAAGGTTATCCCAAGTCCCAGCTCAGTGCCTTGCATGCAGTTAGTCACTGAGAACTACTTATTGAATGAATTCAAGAAAAAAAAGATAAACAGGTTCTGGATTTTAGGTTCTGGATTTCCATGAACAAAATGGTTTGAGGCTTGATTTAGAAATCCAAATTATAATTTCTGGTTCAATGCAAGCCCTTTGATATTAACAGGAAACACCAGAAGTTAGCTGACTATTGGGTTGCAGGTAGGTCCTGTCAGGGAGCAAATCAACATCAGCAGTCAGCATGGTTAGAAAAGAAAGCAAACTTGTCTGATGCTCTTGAAGGCTATTTTCATCTAGTTGAGATGTTGGGGTGCTGCAAGGTTGCTTTTTTTCCACTTTGGGATTTTCTGTTTAGATCATTGGAATCATTTTACTTCATTTGCAAACCAACCGAGTGAAGGTATTGTGATCGGCAACCATTATGATAACAATTTTAGAATCAGAGACAGAGATTAACTTTAGACTGTAGATTGTAGGGAGGGAAGATTTCTGTCTTTCCTCACCCATCTGTAGGTTCATGGCTGAGGCACCTATAACAAAAGACAGATTAACGAGAGGAAAGCACATAAATTTATTTCACAATACAAATAGTTTTCCTTTGCTAATATGAATCTGGAAAGAAAAGAAACAAGAAGTTTTTACCTTCCTCTCCCCACTGGGAACTACAGACAGATACCCAGGAGCGCTGACCTTGGGAAGAATTCCCACCTTTTTTTTTGGCATTTTGTTCATTTTCCCAGGATTTCATCTGCAGGATTAAAAGTGACTGGGGAGTCTCAACTGTTCCACCTGGGGTGTGAGAAACAAACTTGGTGGGGAGAAGAAATATCTTTCTTTACTATCGCAGGGTTCATGGCTGGGGTTCATATAACAAAAGACAGATTAGCAAGGCAAAATCATACACATTTATTTAATGTAAGTTTTACATGACATGGAAGCCTTCAGAAATGAAGACCCAAAGAACAGGAAATCTGTATGTTTTTGTGTTAAGTTTGATGAAGTGGATAGTTATAGAGAAGTATGATTGGACAATAGGGGTATAAGCTAATGGTAATAAACCAGGGGAAACTTAACTAAGCTTATTTATACAGATTCTTCCCTGTGTCCCTGTGTCTTAGAGATAAGGACCTTTCTTTCCTCTGGGTATAGGGAGGGTACCTCTGAGATGAGGGTCCTATGATCTGCTTTGGGGGAAGGTCAGGGAATTCTTTTATCATCTGTATCAGAAAACATGGGCAGAGGAAGGTCAGAAAGACCTTCCTGCTTCTGCTATGTTCTTAAATGCCAAGGTGTCATATTCTGAGGTAGCATGTCCTAAACCCCATCAAGACTGTAAGCTCCTCAAGAAGATAGACCCATTTCTGGAGAGCCTAGCGCACAGAGGGCACTTCCATATACAGTTGTTAAGACAAACCACATAACTTGCCCCCAGTTTATAACTAGAAAGGTCAAGATTTGAAAGTAAGTTCATTTCCTTTCCACTGTCCAGGCTGGTTATTATCATGATGGCTGGAATTTTCTGAATGTTGTCTTTGTAGCCGCCACAGTTCCAAACAACTTATATTTATTAATCAAATTTGTGGGGAGAAGGAATTTGAATCCAGCCTGTCTCCCTTGGGAGTTAAGCCTCTGTATTGTCAAATTTGTATTTTAGTGTCCCTGACATTGGTTTTTATGCATACAAAACATGATTCAGACGTTGTATTTGGGTCTAAACAACTAGTATTTAATGTATCAAAGTTACAGATTCATGGAACCTAGCTCTTTCCTAGGATTTTAGCTTCATTTTGAAGTTTTTGCTTTACTTATACATGTAGCAAATATTAGCGATTTTTTGCCTATTTTTGTTAGCAATCTTTTTGTGGATCAAAAAGTTGACATTTTTTATTATTTTATTTTGAAAAATTTCAAACATGTGCAAAATACAATGAATAGCATAATGAACACACATGTATTCATCACTCAGTTTCAGTGATTATCAGTCAACTAATGGACAGTCTCTTCCATCCGTACTTCTACTCAGTTCTCTTTCTCTTATTATTAGAAAGCTAATTTGCATTATCTTATCATTTTACCCATAAATACTTTAATATGTATGTAAGAAAGACAGGAACTCTTATAAAAACATAGCCCCTATTTTATTACTTTACATAAAATTGCAGCAAATTCTCAATATCAAGCACAAAATTTTTCAATTGTTTTGTAAATGTCACTCGTGTAAAACATTTTATTTGTTTGAATGATAATTCAAGTAAGATCCATATATTGTGATTGTTTAATGGGTATTTTAAATTTATTGTAATCTATGGGCTGTTTCTTCTTTCTCTCTGCTACAACTTGTTTATTGAAGAAAATGGGTCATTTGTCCACAACCCTTTCTTTACAGGAATAGTAAAATTTATATTTTCCATAATTATTTAATTGCATTATTTCACAATACACACATAATAGTTCCAGAATAACACCACCGACTTCACTGTAAACAATAGGAAGATTTTTAGTTTGCATATTTGAGGGGCAGTTCTTTTTGTCCTTAGGGTATATCCCAGCCACCAGGGATAAATAGTCATGTTATTGTGATTTACAGTCATTCAGAATTATTTTTCTCTTTGTGGATTTGACACAAACTATATATACAGTGATATTTATCTGTTTTGTTTTACTTTTTATTAGTAGTAATTGATTTTTAATTTGTTTTAAACATATGTAAACTTTTGGCAGAGTTACCAAGACAATCAAAAAAACAAAGCCAAATCTTAAAAAACAGCCCCCAAATGGGTGACCATTTTCTTTTTATTTTAGGGTTTATTTTATGATTATTTGCTTTTTATTGACATAAGCAAATGTATGCATATATTGTACTCCCTTTATTTAAGAAAACACAGGAAAACACAGTATTCACACTTTTCTTACCTTGCTTTTTTAATATAACAATCTATTCTGTGTCTTACTCTATACTAGTATACTGATAGAGCTATTCCTTATTTTTTATATAAGTCTGTATGTTATCACAATGTGGGAATGTGCCAGGATTTATTAGACCAATCTTCTATTGATGGATATGCATATGTCATTTCCATGTTTTTGCTATTATAATTAATCCTTCAATAAATAGCCTTGATACTATTCTTCTACTTCCCTCCCTCCCTCCCTCCCTTTCTTCATTTTTTTTAGCTAGGGTATCTTTAAGATATATTCCTAGAAGTTGGATTGAATCGCAGTTTAAATGCACATGTCTATCTATAGTTGTATAGATATTGATATTAACAAATTCTCTTCTGTAAGAGTTTTACAACTTTGCATTTCTAGCATCAATATGAAAGTGCCTACTCGTCTAAAGTTACACTTACAGATTTTTTTGCCAAATTAATAAGAAAGCTTGGATTTTGCTACTTAATGAATGAGAAATGCTATCTTAATCTGAAGATTTATTTCATCATAAATTAAGTTGAGCTTGTCTATAAAAGTAATCACATAATTTTTCTCTTTTGGTTTATTCATACATATTATATAAATACAACTTCTAATATTGAACCACCTTTGCATTCCTCAAAAAAAGTATCCATGGTTATAATGTTCATTTTATTTTTTTTAATACTTTTATTTTGAGGTTAGGATTGTTTGTTTCTTTAATGTGCTATTAGATTATGTTTGCTAATATTTTATTGAAGATTTTTGCATAAATATTCAGTAATGTGAATAGTCTGTATGTAATTTTCTTTTTTGATACAGTTTGGTCAACTTATACCAATGTTATATTCACTTTATAAATCTGTTTAGAATTTCTCCTATGTTTATCATTTATTCTTTAATATATGAAAAATAAATATTTATTGAGAAGTACTTTCAGCATTCCAATGAACTGAGATTGCCTATCTACTAAGGAAGGCAGGTACATCTCAGTTAACAGCATAAAAGAGACTTTGGCCGTGAATGAAGCTTGATGCTGCAGACAACTGTGTTAGACTCTCAGAGTTACTTTTCCTCATTACAGAAGACTGGATAGCACATAGCAAGGGCTCAAAGATGTTTGATATCATGATAAGTTGACAAAAGAAACAGCCTGATGAAAATCCTGAATCCTAAATGAAAATCAGTGCATGTGTTCTGGCAACAGGATAAAATATTTGAAACTGGGACTATCCCAGGAACCCCCGGGTGTACAACTATGGCTCCTAGAGACTCCCTAATGTTCAATTGACATTAATCATTTGTCCACATAAGAAGAAAAGAGAAAAGAAATGAACTAACACAGAGAATATTTACTATGTGTGAAGCTATATCCTGAGGGCTTTTCTCCCTTGATCTTATTCAATCCAAACTAAGAATGCATAAGAGTTATTAGTTATTATCACTAAATTCAGGTGAAGAAACTAAACCTTAGCATAGTTCAAGTAACTTTTTTAAAGTAATTGCCAGATTCATGAGATTAGAATTTGACAATTTGACAACAAAAAAGAAAAAAAGAAACCAAAAAGAAACTAAGACTGTTGGTTACAGAACCCACTTGTAACTACTACACTGGGAATGTTTTCTTTTCTGAGTTTATTAGGGGTATTACACATAGTGGCAAAAAATTTTAAAAATAAAAATAAGTTGAAAATAGCATGAAATTCACCTTTTGAGAAATTGTTTCCAGGACATTTCTTATCTAAATTCACTCATATAAATATGTACATATAAATGTTTACATATATATATATATACATATATATATTTTAGCAAAGATGGGTAAAAACACTATAAATACATGTAGCATTTTGTTAACTTTAAAAAAAAATATGAAGACTTTTCAAGTTTTCAAGATTCTGCTTTTTAAATTTTAATAACACAATTTCTCTTCTTGCTAAGAAGGAAAACTTGGGCACCTTTTCTGTGGACTCTGATGGCTGGCTTTGATTCCTCTGCCATGCCATTGCTTCTTAAGAGGTTGTACATATTTTATAAGTAAGAGCAGGCAAAAAGAGGGTTGAGGGCAGATAACTGAAAGTCCCTCGCAAATGTAGGTAGTCAGTAAATGTTTGCTAATTGAGTTAAAGAATGAATGATGAGTTAGATCTTCTTAAATTTAAAGGCAATTATGTCATCTTTTTGGCAAGTTATGAGGGATTGCAAGTTCCTGGGGGTGGGGCCAGTACTAAGAAATGATTGTAATTATATTATTGCCTCCACTGGCTCTGCTATTGAAAGTGAAATGATAAAGCAGTTCAACAGCCCACATGTAGGGACTTTTTTGTGCTTTCTTTCCTCTCCACCTTTTATTCAGCTAATGATCTAATGGTGGGAAAGCAGGCAACGGACATAAACAGGCACATTCAGAATAGAAAAATACATAGATGAATGACTATCCTGAAAAAACTTTATCTTACTTAGAGTCAAAGAAATGTCAGTTATTACAAAACATCTAACTGTGAAATTATTGGACAGGTGCACTATGCATTTTGGTGCACACTGACAAATTGTCTTTCAAAGGACAGGACCCATTCACCCTCTTCCTCAGTGACTATGGCGGCCATTCCTCTACTTCCCCGATAGACGCGAATATTTTCTGTTACTAATCTCACAGGAATCAGTGTTTTATGTTGATTTTCATTTCCTTGATTAGAAGTGAAGTTGACTGTCTTTCCATACTCTCATTCATGATTTGTACTGTATGAATTGTTGTTTTATATCCAATGTTCATTTTCTGTAGGGTTGTTTTCATTTTCCTATTGATATATGCATTTTTTAAAAAATTAAGGTTATTAATCTTTATTCATTTATTTTGCAGATATTGCCACCAAATGTTTTATTTATCTCTTAACTTGGCTTACTGTGTTGTACAGATGACATTTTTATTGACATAATTGTCCATCCTTTCTCCATTGGCTTCCAGGTCTTATGCTTGACTTTGGAATATATTTCCCATTGAGATTTTTTTACCCGTTGTAATATTATAAAAAATATCATTCTTTAAATATCCCCTTACTTTTTTTTTAATATGTAGCTTTAAATTCTGTCTGTAATTTACTTTTTTTTTTTTTTTTTACACCCTTTTTTTTTTTTTATTCAGGCTGAAGTGCAATGGTGTGCTCTTGGCTCACTGCAACCTCCGCCTCCCAAATTCAAATGATCCTCCTGCCTCAGCCTCCCAAGTAGGTGAGATTACAGGTGTGCACCACCACCCCTGGCTAATTTTGTACTTCTAGTATAGAAGGGGTTTCACCAAGCTGGTCAGGCTGGTCTTGAACTCCTGACCTCAAGTGATCCACCAGCCTCAGCCTCCCAAAGTGCTAGGATTACAAGCATGAGCCATGGCGCCTGGCCTGGAATTTACTTTTGAATGAGGGGTGAGTTCAAGATCTCCAGACAACAGTCTTCTAAATGCGGTAGATACAGAGGGAAGACTACCACATATGATTATTTCTATCTGCCATAGATGCTGGTTGGGAAAGTGGCGAAATCAATTCATCACTAAATACACATTAAGCCCCAAACCTTGTGTCAGGCACTAGTATAAATCCCGCGATTATACAGCTGAACAAAGTAAGCAGTGTTCTTTCATGGAGCTCCCATTTAGGTTGCAAAAGAAGTAAACACAAAGATAAGCAAGAAAATGTCAAGTAATGATGAATTCCATGAAGAGCTAACAAAATAAGGCTTTGCAATGAAGAAAGAGGCTTTCTGTAGATTGGGTCGGTAGGGAAGACTCCTTGAAGAGGTGGTGTTTAAGCTGAAACCTGAATGTTGATCAATAAGTAGACTTAGAGTATGGGGGAAGAGATTCCCAAAGGGTAAATAAAGCAAGTACAAAGATCTTAAGGGGAACTCCAGTTCGCTGTATTTGGAGTCAGAAGGAAGGCAGAAGTATTGGGAAGAGAAAAGAGATGGAAGTGCTCAGAGTTGTACACAGGGTCCAGTAGCGAGTGGCCTCATAGAGCCTGCTAAATAGCTAGGGTTTATTCTAAGTGATGAGGAGACTCTGGAGAATTTTAAACAAGGGCACCCTGAGGTGTGATTTAGAATTTACATTCGCGTGCTTGCCCTCCCTGAAGCTGCCACTAGAGGGAGACAGGAGGCGCTGAGGCAGTCACACCGCAAGCTCCCCAGTGACCGTCGTAGCTCAAGGGAAATCACTGTGCATGGCCTGCTGCAAGAGCCGTAAATGTGCAGGTGTGCGGAGGGAAATCCGCTGCTCTGATTGAGGAAAGAGGGAAGGAACTTTGTGTCATTTTTTAAAAGGCAGGTCATAAGTGAATCTGCTCATCATCTCTAATTTTGTTTGTTTTCATTAGTTGATTTTTTTTTTTTTCCCGAGACAGAGTCTCACTCTGTCGCCCAGGCTGGAGTGCAGTGGTACCATCTCGGCTCACTGCAACCTCTGCCTCCCGAGTTCAAGTGATTGTCCTGCCTCAGCCTCCCAAGTAGCTGGGATTGCAGGCGTGCGCCACCACGTCCAGCTAATTTTTCTATTTTTGTTAGAGACAGGGTTTCACCGTGTTAGCCAGGATGGTCTCGATACCCTGACCTCGTGATCCACCTGTCTCAGCCTTCCAAAGTGCTGGGATTACAGGTGTGAGCCACCGCGCCCGGCCTTCATTGTTTGATTCTGCATAAGCAATCATTGTCCAGATATGATGATGGGCGTGTCACTTTCTGTTGGCCATATACTGACCAAACTACTCTTTAGGGTCATTGTCCCCTCCCCCTTGAGTCATGATCTAGTTTTCAAGGCCGGATTCTCCAGATCCCTCTTACACCTCCCTCCCCAAACCCACAATCTGAATCTTGGGAAATTGTTCAATTTCACCATAACCTTAAGCAGGGTCCTATAAATAGCTAAAATGCAGGGCTCAAATTCTTCTGCAGTAAACACATTGGAAAGAAAAATGTGCAGTCAAACCAAGTTACAGTAGATGAGGAGCTTATGTTTTAAACTAGGGAAACTAACGCATTGAAATTCACATATAGCAAAATAATTGGGATTGTGCCTTAGATTTTAGCATAGCTGGGGTTGAAGCAACGAAGCTGGTACGAAGACTTCAGCAGCAAAAGAGAAGCGTCTTCAACATTTTAGACTCAGAAGAATCTTCTCCTCTCAAGGGGATGTGATTGAAGATCTGGGTCACTGACCATGTTGACTACTGAAGCTTGACACATTGTGGAATTTTAAGACAACTGTGTTGCCATTTACATGGTGAATAAAAGGGATGCCAAAATTTTGAGCTTGTTTTAGGAAACACGCTGCTATAATAAATACTCCAAGGCAAAATTAATGTCATTCAGCGACTGAGAGAGAGGTGGCAACCCACCTACACCATGAACTAGAAAAGTAAATGACAATCACAAGTTTTATTTTTAAATAAAGCAAATATAAATGAGTATTTTTCTGTTAAACATCGCTAGAAACATTTGTGCCAAACATAAAAGATAAGTGTGCGTACAGGATACAAACACACTTATCTTTTATGGCACCATGTGGAGTGATTTAGAATTTACATTTGTGTAAATTTTGGACTTACAAAAAAGTTGCAAAAATAGTACAGAGAGTTGCTGTATATCGTTCACCAAGCTTCACCTAATGTTAACACCTTACACAGCCATGATACGTGATTTAGTTAATGCTCAGCATTTTTTCTATGCAGGCCTTCGGTGACTGAATAATGCCTACCCACATTGGGAAGGGCCATCTGCTCTACTCAGTCCACTAACTCGAATGCTAATTTCTTCCAGAAACACCCTCACAGACATACCCAGAAATAAGGCTTAACCAGATGTCTGGGCATTCCATGGCCCAGTCAAGTTGACGTAGAATTAACCATCACAAGTCTACCCCTTGTCAACTTGGCACCCACACACATCTTCATAAATCATACTTATTCTCCCAATTAACGCAATTAAAAGGTCAAAATTCCACCAAATGTTATACAGCTGTCATGTGTACAACTAGAAATGTACTAACCCCTTCCCCAGAAGAGGAAATAAAGTCCTTGAGTGATGTTAACTCTTCTCCCTGATATTTTATGACTTAAAAATTATGAAGTAGTTAACAGTATTAAATATTATGTTATAAAGCAATGCATCTTGTATTACACAAAAAGATAAGAAAGGGAAGGAAACAAAGACATTTGCTTAATGCACACATACACACACACACACACACACAGACATACTCCTAAAAAAATAAGAAGAAATACTCATGACAGTGACAGTCTTCATTTCTTTACCTGGTCACATGGCTGTTATCCAGAGTTCCTAAGGAGCTTTTTCCACTACTCATTCTGTATTCCCCTTGCCTTCAGCAAACACCTCGGCTGGCTGTGGTTCTTCACCTGTTGGGGTGGTCCACGTTTTCATTTCTGAAGGTTCTGAGCTATTTGTAGTCCTCTCTGGATCGGGTTATGTCAGTCTTCATGAGCGTTAATCACAGGGTATTGTGACACTAAGAGATGTCCTAAGGAAACTCCTACATTCCCTACATCCATAATAAAGTAGTAGTTCAGTTACCCCTTGGAAGTCAGGATCACTCACCCCAGGCAGTACAAAAACTCCCTTCTTTGCCTGTTGATTGATTTGGAATCATGAGGACCCCTAAATGGCTGGGTGGCAGTCTTAGCCTCCAGTTCAAAAGAATCGTTTTTGTGTCTCCTGGTGGAAGAACTTCTCCCTTTGGAACTAAGACATCTAGGCCAACAGAGCAGAGATTGCAGGAACAGGAAACAAAAATTTTGCTAGTGGGTCACTAAGGGTAATAGTGAACGGATGGTGACACTCTCGTTTCTACCCTTCAATTCCTGGACCCATGAATCCTGACTATGGGAGGAAGAGTGCTGTATAATGGACACTGACTCAGAGCTTATACAGCCTTTTAGAAAGCCTTGCCCCCATCCGGCCTGGCACTTCCACCTAGCTGACACTGTCACTGAGTTTTCAACAGGCCATTTCACTGATCTATCAACGCAGCTGCTAGAGGATGGTGGGGAACATGGTAAGACCAGTGAATCCCATGAGCAGGCGCCCAGTACCACAGTTTCTTGTGAAGTGAGTTCCTTCATCAGAAGAAATAACTCTATAGAATGCCATGATAATGAATAAGGCATTCTGTAAGTCCACGGATGATAATTTGGCAGCAGCATTCCATGCAGAAAAGACATATTCATCTCCAGAGTAAGTACCTATTCTAGTAAGAATGAAACACTGCTCTGTCCATGATGGAAATGGTCCAATATAATCAACCTGCCATAAGGGAGCAGGCTGATCACCTCAAGGAATAGTGCCATATTCCAATGGTGCCAAGGACTCAGTGTTTGTGTTTGTGTCTGCTGCTGCAGAAGCCATAATCAGATGGGCCTTGGCCTTGGTGAGCAGAAGTCCATGTTGCTGAGTCCATGCATAGCCTCCATCTCTGACACCATGGTCACTTTGTACATGAGTCTATTGGGTGATGATAGGGTTGCCTGGGAAGAGAGGCTGACTGGTATTCACAGACTGGATCACCTTATCCATTTGATTATTAAAACCCTCTTCTGCTGAGGTCACCCTTTGATGAGCATTCGCATGGAACAAAAATATATTCGTGTTTTATGTCCAATCAAAGAGGTCTATCCACATATCTCTTTCCCAAATTTCCTTAACACCAGTTTTTCAACCATGTTCTTTTTATGTCCCCGATCATCTGGCCAAACCAATGGACATCCGCAGCCCATGAATTGATGTATAGTCATACATCTTGCTGTTTCTTCTTCCTGGCAAAACAAACAACCAGATGCATTGCTTACATTCTGCCTACTGTCCTTCAGGATGCCCCAAGGAGGAGCTGTAGTGCTGCAGCTGTCCACATTCAGTGGTGCCTGCACTCGCTGCGTGCACGGCAGCCAGCACCTGCTGCAGTGCCTTCTCTTGTTCTGTGCTCCTCAAATTAGCAGCTTTTTGGTTCACCCAGTAAATGAGCTGGACCAATGCACCCAAATGAGAAATACATTGTCTCCAAACTCTACAGAGGCCTACCAGGCATTATGCCTTCTTTTCACTTGTAGGTGTGGGGCCAGATACAACAATGTATTCTCTGCCTTAGAAGGAAACTCTCAATGTGTCCCACAACACTGAACTATCAGTAAACCTGCCCCCGAGCCTTTTCTTTCTCTGTTAACTGATTGTAGGGGACTCCCCATGAGGCCACAGGTGCACACTGGGAAAGAGGAAGCAGTGTAGCAGAAGTGGGGACCGTGGCATTTGGGACACTTTATGTAAATTACTTTTGCCTTCACGGCCTGCTCAGGCCCCATCATGTATACACCACTTGCACTGGATAAAGGTGTGCTGCTGTGCACACGTCCATCTATAGCTTGGTAGACCAGCTAACACTCAATTCCTTACGGTCAGCTCAGGCCCCACAGTAACTTGCTGGCTCATGGTTCAGTCTTTACTAAGCCTTATAGCAGATCAAGGGCTATTTCTCAAAAGAAGTGTAGTTAACCACAGTGGATGGCAGAGCTTGCTTCAAAATCCTGAGGTCCCGTGCTGTGATTCACCTATTGGGCCTGCTAAAGACTCCAGACAGGATTCCTTGCCCACCTGCCACTGAAACGCCAAGCGCGATTGGATCTGCTGGATCGCAAGATTCAAGCTGCCGAGCAGAGTGCACAGCAGCCAGGACCTGCTGCAGAGCCTTCTCTTGTTCTGTGCCCCTCAAATTAGCAGCTTTTTGGTTCACCCAGTAAATGAGCTGGACCAATGCACCCAAATGAGAAATATATTACCTCCAAACTCCATAGAGGCCTACAAGGCACTGTGTCTCTTTTCACTTGTTGCTGAGGGGCCAGATGCATCGACGCATTCTCTGGCTTAGAAGGGAAATCTCAATGCACCCCACAACACTGGCCTCTCCTTGAGTGAATTGAAGAGTCATGACTCTCTGTTTTTATGATTCGAGTTAGATTTTTGTTCGCTTAACCTAAAATTTGCTTATATACATCAAGTAAGAATTTAGTGGGCTTCCTTTCTATTTCACTTCTAGGAACAGCGTGATCCATTAGCCAGCCCCACAGGCCAGTGTGTGGCTGCTCTGATGGCTGCTTTGACTCTGCTGTGCAAGACGGTGACCACGTTCACCTGGCCTTGGGTGGTTGATGCTGCCACGTGGCCCCAGCCACCCCAGGATCCAATCACACCCATTGCATTTAGGTTTCCCAATTCAGTGACTGAAATTCCACTGTAAGGCCTGCCCTATACAGAAAAGCAACCGTGGGATGAGTTGCTTTTCCAAGTATGCTGGGACTCCTCCAGAAGTTTATTTCTCAAAGTTGTCTTTGGACCCTTCCAGTGTGAGTGAGTAGGTTTTAAATGGTGAATACACCCTAACGTTTCATCTCCCTAAGAGTTTGAATCCCTTTTTCTACTTTAGATCAAAACTGTTCTGACGTTTCCAACTCAGTTACTGTGGTCCACCCTTTGGTCCATATTCTAACCAACCAACCAAACAGCCAAACTGCTAGAGCCCTTTCTAGCTCCCTGAGCTGCAGCATTAAAAGCAGAATCTCTCGGTGAGTCCATATCAATAAATTCAGCCCAATCCAACTTTATGTTCCTTCCACCATTATCCCATCCCTTACTATGCATTCCCACACATGTTCTGGATTTCTGTCTTTGTAATTAGAAAACTTAAGCCTTTCAGGCTGGGCGCAGTGGCTCAGGCCTGGAATCCCAGAACTTTGGGAGGCTGAGGCAGGCAGATCACGAGGTCAAGAGATTGAGACCATCCTGACCAGTGTGGTGAAATGCCATCGCTACTAAAAATACAAAAATTAGCTGGGCATTGTGTTGCATGCCTGTAGTCCCAGCTACTTGGGAAGCTGAAACAGGAGAATCGCTTGAACATGGGAGGCAGAGGTTGCAGTGAGCCAAGATCGCACCACTGCACTCCAGCTTGGTGACAGAGAGAAACTCTGTCTCAAAAAAAAGAAAAGAAAACTCAAACATTTCTTTTGGAGTGCAGAGGCTGCAGTGAGCCGAAATTGCACCACTGCACTGCAGCCTGGAGACAGAATGAGACTCTGTCTCAAAAAAAAAACCAAAAGAAAGGCAGAAA
>NW_016107442.1:4753971-4764731 GCF_001604975.1 Cebus imitator
AAAAAAAAAAAAAAAAAAAAAAAAAAAAAAAAAAAAAAAAAAAAAAAAAAAAAAAAAAAAAAAAAAAAAAAAAAAAAAAGAAAAGAAAAAAGAAAAGAAAACTCAAACCTTTCTTTTGGAGTGCAGAGCACCTCCTCAGTGGTCACAATGTGCCCCTCACCTGAGGGGCTGCTGGGACTTGCATCTGGCTACAGGTCTAGAAGCAAACAGGAACTGTGGGATGGGGCCTAAGGGGACTCAGCCTTGTCCCGCACAGCACCTGCCTTGGGGAGGCCATCCAGTTTCCTCAGGAATGCGGGGTGAGTCCCTTCAACCTGCTGACCCAGTCTACCAATTTAAACGGTAGTGTCATCCAGAAACACCTGCACAGACACATTCAGAATAAGGTTTGATCAACTGTCTGGGCACCCAGTGGCCCAGTCAAGTTAACACATAATATTAGCCATCATCATTTCCAACACTTGCTACTAGATCTGATGCATTGTGGTCACAACAAATGTTTGCCCATTTCATTGAACATATGAACCATTGTGTACACAGAATATTGATTCATTTTGATTTTAACTTATCATTGATAAAGTATCTTGCAGAATGTTGCATGTTTTGAAAAGTTTGCTACATATCAATAAGTGCATCCAGACCTAGTTTGTTTGTCATGATGTGCTAAGTACACGATACTCTCTGGGTGCAAGTCTCCATGCATAGGGCTCAGAATCTCTTACTCCAGTTAATGAATCAAAGAAAAAGTTGAAATATAGGTTAGGGAGTCAAGAAAAGCATGCTCAAGAAGTGGCATTTATGGGCTGGCCGTGGCGGCTCATGCCTGTAATCCCAGCACTTTGAGAGGCTGAGGTGGGCATATCACCTGAGGTCGGGAGTTCGAGACCACCAGGCTAACACAGTGAAACCCTGTCTTTACTAAAAATACAAAAATTAGCCAGGCATGGTGGGCCTGTAGTTCAAGCTACTCAGGAATCGCTTGAACCCAGGAGACAGAGGTTGCAGTGAGCTGAGATCGCACTATTGCACTCCAGCCTGGGCGACAGAGTAAGAGTGTCTCAAAAAAAAAAAAAAAGTGGCATTTATGTCCAGTGCTGAAGGAAGAATGCCAGGGAATTCTTTGCCCCGTTGTTCATGATTGTGAAAAATTACAGACACTTAGATTTGTCAGCGACAGTGTTTTGCATCCATACAGTGGGTTCCCTTCCACCAGCTCCCAGGGGGTGCATGGTGGCTGAAGTACTCAGCCCACGCACAAAGATATGAGCTGCTACGTCGTTCTGTGCAAGGTTTGCAGTGGAGAAGATCAGGTGCATTTCACATTTTTCTTCACACTTTGAAGTATGGCATGAGTTTTCTTTATGAGTGTGTACCATGCTCATCAACATAAAAATGAAATCAAAATTAACAATTACTGCTGGGACTATAGCCATAGAACTCATTTACAGGGCAATTCAGCAATCTATAACAAAAGGTTTACAAAGTACATACCCTGTGCCTTAAAAGGATTTTACTTTTAGAGTTTTGTTGTGGATACATATGGATGTACAAAGAGATATAAGGGCATTTATCAAGGATTGCTGTATTAGAGAAAAATTGGAAATCATGCAAATATCAACGGCAGGGGACAGTGAGATCAGTTTGGTACATTCCCAGAAGGAAATCCTCCATGGCTGTTAGAAACGATGCGTAGAAAACTACAAATGACAATTCACTTGGGAAACAAAGCAGATAAAAGCAAAAGGTGGACTGATAAAAGCAGTGGGTAAATGATAAGTCCCTTGCAAACAGCAGCGACAGTAAGTGCAGTTTTCAGGAACACAGTCATTTCTCCAAGTTACCTCGGCTATTAAATACTTCAAAGGCGTTGGCAAATGACAGGGGAAACCTGTCCGGTTCTGGAAAATGTACCATTCTGTACAGTTATTTTCCAAAATAAATTGTTTGATCTTGGATTAGGGTAGAGCTTTTATGAAAGAAAAACATACATGTGCTTCAGATGTCAGTCCCAATAATAAAGGGACTCAGAAGTCAAATCCACGGAGGCGCAGGCTTGGGGATTCCTTTGTCAGAGAATGATTGTCCAGGTCCAAGTCACGTTGAGGAAGTTTGTCCTTGGTAGGCTTTGTGACACTGTGTTCAGCACACTTTCTTCAGCCTCCAGGTGTCCGGAGGAGTCCTGGTGTCTGTGGCCGATCCACGAGTCTGCTTGCAAAGCTCTTGGGGAGGGAAAGAGAGGCAGAAGGTGCAAGGCTGAGATCAGAGTGAGTGACAGCAGTTCTGGCAGATCGGGCAGGGGAATGGCTCAAAGTTAGTTCTGATAAAACAGAGCATGAGGAGAAAATCACGATTCCACAGATAATAATCTATAGTAAGTTAGAGCAAAATTTTTTAAAGGCTTTCATTTATTCGTTTGTAAATATTTGCCACCCATTTGGGACAAGCACAGTGTAGTGGTATAGCTGTGTGTGTGTGTTGTGTGTGTATGTGTGTGTGTGTTTGTCTGTGTTTGTGTGTGTGTGTGTGTGTGTGTGTGTGTGTTTGTGTTAGAGAGAGAGATTTGGAGGGAGGGTTCATATAGAGATTAACAAGTGCAGAATCTGTTCTCACAGATCTTACCTAGATAGAAGGAGGACCCTGTTCCTGTCTGATAGTTCTCTGTGCTTAAAGGAAAACATAGCTGACTCAGCAGCGGTGGTGTGAGGATCAAATGATATAATTTTATGTGAATTACCATACCTTACATTTGCAGGGCAATTAGTAGGCCATCAGTAAATGACATTGTTACTGTTATTGTTATTATCTTTGTTATTATAGGAAAAGAAAACAGGTAGAAAGAAGCTCCTTGCACTCCCTTCTGTTCTCAGCCAAGTCAGCCTCTTTGAGGTTGGACAGCAGAGGCTTCACATGCAGGATCCATTTCCCTTCTACATTTGTTTGCTAAGGTTGCCATAACAAAGTACCACAAACTGAGTGGCTTAAGTAATCATAAATGTATTCTCTTATAGTTCTAAATGCTAGAGGTTCAAGATCAAGGTCTTGGCAGCCCATGCCCCCTCCAAAGGCTCTAAGGAAGACTCCTTTTCTGCCTCTACCAGCTTCTGGTGGTTTCTGGTTGTCCTTGGTGTTCTTGGCTCATAGCTGCATGGCTTCATTTCCTGCGTCTTCCCTCTTCACATGTGTCTGTGTGTCTGTACCTCTCCACGTAAGAACGTTAGTCATCAGATTTAGGGCTCGCCCAATCCAGTATGACTTCATCTTAATTTGATTATATCCACAAAGACCCTATTTACAAATAAACTCACATTCACAGGTACTAAGGTTTAGGATTTGCATGTATATTTTGTGGGTGGCTCTACCCCTAAATAAATTCACTTTTTTTTTTCTTTTTTGCTTAAGACATTTGGAGTTTTTTTTTTTTTTTTCCTACGAGGAAAAGAGTCTTGAATGATAATCCGTCTTCATTCACTCATTTATATTTTTCTTCCTTTATGAAACATGTGTCACCTGCCCTCACATGTGTGCCCTCATAGCTCACAACTGAGTGTGGAGATGAACAAAGGCTGTGGACCCTCTGAGAGCATCAACAAGGGGAGCCAGATTCTCCTAATTCAGCTTCCAGATTCTCCTAATTCAGCTTCCAGATTCTCCTAATTCAGCTTCCAGATTCTCCTAATTCAGCTTCCAGATTCTCCTAATTCAGCTTCCATTCCACCAGCTACTACCTGTGCAATCACAGGCAAGCTACTTAGGCTTTCCGAGCTTACATTTCCTCACCTAGAAACTGGGAACAAAATAGTCTTTTTCTTATGGGATTGTGGTAAGGATTCAATGAGTCAATATTTGTAAAATGCTTGAAACAATGCTTAACACTTCGTAGCAGCCATTGGCTCTTAGAAGCAGAAAATATTCCTCCTTAATTCCCATAAGGGCCCTATGAAGTTAGTGCTATTATCTACATCTTGCAAATACAGAAACTCAAGCAAACTGCAGTGATACGACTTACCCAGTGCACACAGTGAGAAAGGTTCAAAACTGAATAGAGAATACAGGGTCCTTGACACTTGGCTGCATGGTCTCCCATAGGCCAGAAATAGATTACAGAAGTCTCCGTAGCAGCTCTGAGTCTTCTGGACATTAGGTAATTAATGATGACAAAAGGCTTTACAAGGAATTGGTTCCTAGGAAGAGAGTCTCTTAAGTTATCAAATTTGCCCATTTTGGTTTTTCCAGTACCTGACTTGTAGTAAGTACCCAACTGCATGAATGAATGAACAAAAGTGGCCTTTATATATCACTGTTATATGAATAGCCCGGCCTGGAATTAAGGGATATAATTTTCCAGGATAGCTCCTGGGACAGCACACTGCAGGTACCCAGGGATGACCTGTTTAATAATTAAATGAATGTTGAATGGTCCGTGCTATGGGGTTGGATTTCACTGTTGATACTCTTGAAATAAGCTGTTCTCAATGGCTATGGCCTTTCTTAGTCATTATAATTTCTTATTAGATTTGGCTTAGTCAAGAAAACATTAGAGCCAGGCACAGTGGCTCATGCCTGTAATCCCAGCACTTCGTGAGGCCAAGGCGGGCAGATCACCTGAGGTCAGGAGTTTGAGACTAGCCTTGCCAACATGGTGAAACTCTGTCTCCACTAAAAATACAAAATTTAGCCGGGTGTGATTGTACACTCCTGTAATCCCAGCTACTCGAGAGGCTGAGGCGGAATTGTTTGAACCCAGGAGGCGGAGGTCGCAGTGAGCCAAGATCACACTATTGCACTCCAGCCTGGGCAATAGAATAACACTCCGCCTCAAAAAAAAAAAAAAAATGACAGCAAACACCTCAATAAAGGAAATCCAAGACAATTCTAAAGCTGCAAGGTACACACAGATTTCCAGGCTCTTTGATGTTCTCAGCAATGTCTCAACTCTGAATTCAATCTGGAAATTTTAAAAGCCTGGGCAATGACTATTGGTGCTGTTTAGAAGATGACCTTGAAGAATTCCACAAAGTCATGAAAGATTTTAATTCTTGGCCGGGAGCAGTGGCTCACACCTGTAATCCTAGCACTTGGGAGGCTGAAGCGGGTGGACCGCTTGAGTCCTGGTGTTCAGAACCCACCTGGGCAACATGGTGAAACTCCATCTCTACTGAAAACACAAAAAATAGCTGGGCATGGTGGCGGGCGCCTATAGTACCAGCTACTCAGAAGACTGAGGCAGGAGAATCTTTGAACCCGGAAGGCGGAGGTCGCAGTGAGCCGAGATTGTGCCACTGCATTCCAGCCTGGATAACAGAGCAAGACTCTCTCTCAAAAAAAAAAAAAAAAGGAAAAAAAAATTTTAATTCTAGGTGGTAGCCAAGAACAATGAGAGCTTTTTCAATCTCTGTTCTGGGTCTCCTTTTTCATGTGCTCTGAAAGAGCTTTCTGAACAGAGGTATGCTAGGGGCTTTGTTGACCAAAATCAACTTCCCAAAGCATAGTTCACTTCCTGAGTCAACCCCAATCTAATTTATCTTCCTTGTATTTGCAAGTCATCTTGCTTGAGCAAAGCACTTACTGGCTCCCCAGTGCCCAGGTGATAAACTGCGAATTCCTTCAGGTTGGCACTTTCCGGCCTACTGAAATTGGGCTTTATCATCTCTGCCTCCGCCGAGTTGCTTGACTTTGCTTGATGTCTAATATGTTCATTTCTGTGGTGTCCCCTTTGCTCGGCATGAACTTTCTCAAACTTTCATCCCAGTCTTGTGACTGATCCTGTGAGGCTAAATACAAATGCCAACTCTTCCATGAAGCCTTCCTTGATTTAACTAGTTTGAATGAATCCCTCCTTATTTCAAGGCTTTTTGTAAATTAGGGTCTTGTTTATTAATGTGGAGACGTCTATCATATTATGCATAAGACATTTTTGGTTTCTGCCTCATTTCTACTGCTCATTCCTCCTCCTTATCCCAGGCTGTCTTCTACACTTCACTGTGTCACTTTACATGTGCTTCTGATTAATGCCTGTTGCCTCTTCTAATAATAACTAACAATTATGAGAACTTCCTAAATGCCAGGCACTTGTCTAATCAACGTATGTGCATTAACTTATTGCATCCTCATAAGAATCATAGGATTGCTGGCTGGGCGTGGTAGCTCACACCTGTAATCCTAGCACTTTGGGAGACTGAGGTGGGCAGGTCGTGAGGTCAAGAGATCCAAACCATCCTGGCCAACATGGTGAAACCCCATCTCTACTAAAAATCCAAAAATTAGCTGGGCGTGGTGGTGAGCACCTGTGATCCCAGCTGCTTGGGAGGCTGAGACAGGAGAATCACTTGAATCCAGGAGTTGGAGGTAGCAGTGAGCTGAGATCGCACCGCCGCATTCCAGCCTGGCAACAGAGTGAGACTCTGCCAAAAAAAAAAAAAAAAAAAAATCATAGGATTGTTATTAGTTCCAAGATACAGATGAAGTGAGAAAACTGAGGCATAGAGAGATTAAATGCCAAGGTCATTCAGCTAAATGCAGGAGTCATGATTTAAGCCAAGGCAGTGAGGCTTCAAAGTTCATCCTTGAAAACATTATTCTAGACTACCTCTCCCCTGGAGTAGGAGATTCATTCTGTTTCCTTTGGTTTGGTTGTTGGGGCAATACTCCCAACACTTGGCATGGTGCTTGGTACATAGTAAGGGCTCAGTATATACTTGTTGAATGAAGGAAGCATAGTTTTACATGTCTGTTAAGTTGCTTGGAGGCAGAGATGAGATGGCAAGGGCAGGAAGGTAGGTAGGCAGCCTGTGTGCCACGTCACCTTGGCCTCCCAGTGATCTCTAGCACCTAGGCAGACGTCAGGTACCTAATAATCATGTTATTATTTGAGCATTTAGATGTGATGGTTCTAATGCTTTCAGATGTATGTGCTAATCCTTAGCCACAATCTTATAGACTAGTTTCTATCATTGTCCCCATCTTGCAATGAGATGACTGAGGTGCAGAGAGTCTGAGTCATTTGCTCAGGTTCACGTGACAACTAAGTGGTAGCGTCAGGGGGGTTGAAATGTGCCGTGTGTCGTATGTTTTCATTTATCTGTATTCCTCACCACATCTCAACTGTATCTTGCTTTTACCTATTAGTGAAATGTTTATTGAATGAAGAAGTAGAAATAGTATAGGGCACAGAAGTAGATAAGGAAGGGCCAGGTATGTTGTCTCACACCTGTAATCCTAGCTGTTTGGGAGGCCAGGTGTGTGGATCACCTGAGTCAGGAGCTCGAGACTAGCCTGGCAAACATGGTAAAACCCTGTCTCTACTGAAAATATAAAGTTAGCTGGGCATGTGGTAGGCACCTGTAATCCCAGCTACCCAGCAGGCAGAGGCAGGAGAATTGCTGGAACCCAGGAGGCAGAGTTTGCAGTGAGCCAAGATCATGCCACTACACTCTAGCCTGGGCAACAGAACAAAATCTCCAGGGGGGAAAAAGACCAGGCGCAGTGGCTCACGCCTGTAATCCCAGCACTTTGGGAGGCTGAGGCGGGCAGATCACCTGAGGTCAGGAGTTCAAGACCAGCCTGGCCAACATGGAGAAATCCTGTCTCTACTAAAAATACAAAATTAGCCCTGGATGTGGTGGCACATGCCTGTAATCCCAGCTACTCGGGAGGCTGAGGCAGAAGAATCGCTTGAAACCAGGAGTCGGAGGTTGTGGTGAGCCAAGATCAAGCCACTGCACTCCAGCCTGGACAACAAGAGGGAAACTCCATCTCAAACAAAACAAAACAAAACAAAACAAAACAAAACAAAACAAAACAAAACAAAACAAAACAAAACAAAAAACAGGTAAGGGGAACTGAAGGGTAGTAAGAAAGCTGGCCGTCTGAAGCGAACAGTGCTTGGTTGAAGGATTTGGAAAGGATGTACTTGATTGATTAAGAAAAAGGACAATGTTTCCAATACCTGGAAGAATGAGGCAGGTAAATGGAAATTAGGGGCATTGGAGGGGAGGCTGTAGAGTGACAGAGACCATGGTAAACAGACAAGCATGAAGAGGCCAGGCCTGCCGCCGGGATGCAGCAGAGCTCATGATTTTTCAGAGAAGGTGAAATCTGGATTGAATATGAAATTCTTCACTTTTTAAACTGTGGGTAAATATTTCCACTTAAAGGAACGATAATCACGCTGTGGGTTAAACCTAAGGTGAATGTAGCTAAATGAGGTCCCTCGTGTAAAGGGCAGGGCAGCTCTTAGAGCACCTTGAACGTCCGCATGAGGACTTCTGGACCTCGGTCATACTCAACACACAAAATGATGCATAAATGATCATGGCTCAACCTTTGGGGTGATAGAACTATTGTGTTGGGGGATAGACTTGTTTGTTCTTTGCTGGGGTACAAATACTGCATACTCTCGATTCTCTGTGGCTTCCTGAGGGAGTTGATTTACAATCTCAAAATGAGCACTTTGTTTTCTTCACTTTTCGGCTCATCCCTGACCCAGAAGAAGGCTGCTCATAGCTGGTCAATCACAAAGCAAGAAAAAAGACAAAAATGAATCACAAAAACAACCAGGTAACCTGGTGGTGCAGAGGATTCAACTCCCAGCCTGTGGATTTAGGAATCCATGCTGGGAGATTCGGGACAATAATAAAGCTGGGAATGGTAATTTGGCAGGGCAGAGCTTCAGAGGTAGGCGTTGGAGTGAGGCAGGGGGGACATTGAGCATCTGAAACTAAGCAAGACAACGAAGAATAAAATCCAGGTGAGGGGAACCACTTGATTCTTTGCTTCTTCTTCCAGTTAGTCAGGTCCATGGATCTTGAGCACCTACTATGGGCTCAGCAGCGTTCTGGCCACTGAGGACAGAGAACATAAATGTCCTGGAGATGAGGATGGATGGACCCGGCCTCTGAGCAGAAAGATGTTTAAGATGCAAGCAGTCAGGCAAACTAGATGTGACTCTTGCCTCTGTCACTTATTCGTTGCATGACTTCAAAGAACTTTCTTAGCCTCTCGTAGCCTCAGTTTCCGGTTAGGTAAAATGGGGATAATAATCAGATCAATTCCATAGATTTATAGTGAGATTACCTAAGAGTAATTGTGTAAACCACTCAGCATAGTGGCTGGCACACAGCATGTACTGACCAAGTGACAGTATTTGTTCCTTTTATGTATTAATGTAAGTCCCCTAATAGAAGAATACAAAGCTTCACTGACAACACCAAGGGAGGAACGATTTTTTATCTCTTCTTTTTATTTATTTCCAATGGAGCACGCACTATAGTTTAGAATGATATTCCCAAATATGTACTAGCTCTTCGACACTGTCTTTCCCTTGCCCTCACTAGACAGCAAGGGTCAGGAAGGCAGGTGGCCCGTCTGCTACGTTACCTTGACCCCTCAACGGTCCTTAACACCTAAGCAGATATCAGGTACCTAATAATCAAGTTATTATTATTGTCGTGGTTATTTTTTGAGACAGAGTCTTCCTCTGTCATCCAGGCTGGAGTGCAGTGGTGCGATCTGGGCTCACTGCAACCTCCGCCCCCCAGGTGCAAGGGATACTCCTGTCTCAGCCTCAGGAGTAGTTGGGACTGCAAGCCCGTGCCACCACTATGCCCAGCTAATTTTTCTCTTCCCCACCCCTCCCCTCCCCACCTCTTTTCTCCTCTTTCTTTTCTTTTTCTTTTATTTTTGAGATGGAATCTCACTCTGTCCCCCAGGCTGGAGTGCAGTGGCGGGATCTCTGCTCATTGCAGCCTCTGCCTCCCGGGTTTCGTGATTCTTCTGCCCCAGCCTCCTGAGTAGCTGGGATTACAGGCACCTGCCACCAAGCCCAGCTAATTTTTGTATGTTGAGTAGAGATGGGGTTTTACCATGTTGGTCACACTGGTCTCGAACTCCTAACTTCATGATCCACCGACCTCAGCTTCCCAAAGTGCTAGAATTACAGGTGTGAGCAACTGCGCCTGGCCTTTATTTTGTATTTTTAGCAGAGACAGGTTTTTACCATGTTGGCGAGGCTGGTCTCAAACACCTGACCTTAGGCAGCCTGCCCACCCTGGCCTCCCAAAGTGCTGGGATTACAGGTGTGGACCACCGTGCCTGGCCTTTCATGTTATTATTTAAGCATTTAGAGATGAGAGTTCTAATGCATTCAGATGAATTTGCTAATCCTTAGCAACAATCTGATAGACTACTTTCTGTCATTGTCCCTATCTTCCAATGAGATGAGTGAGGTGCAGAGAGACTGAGTCATTTGCTCAGGTTCACGTGACAACTAAGCAGTAAAGCCAGGGTTGAAATGTGCTCTGGCCACACTATTGCCTCTGCCTCTATCCACTGCCAAGGGAATATTTGTTTAATAAATAAACAAATGAATGCGTAATTTAAAAAGGCTTATGGAGGAGACAATTTAATTGAATAGAAGGATGAGTAGCAGTTTGTAGGTAAGCTAGGGACAGAAGTACAAATGTGGCCACACATTAGAAAGATTGCAACTTTAGGAAGATCAAGTACTGCAAATAAATAAATGAATGAGGCCCAGTGCAGTGGCTCATGCCTGTAATCCCAGCACTTTGTGAGGCCGAGGCGGACGGATTTCTCAGGAGCTCGAGACCAGTCTGGCCAGCCAACATGGTGAAACTCCGTCTCTACTAAAAATACAAAAATTAGCCAGGTGTGGTGGTGGGCACCTGTAATCCCAACTACTTGGGAGGCTGAGGCAGGAGAATTGCTTGAATCTGGGAGGCAGAAATTGCAGTGAGCTGAGATCG
>NW_016107442.1:4765071-4795910 GCF_001604975.1 Cebus imitator
CAGAGCACAAGTTAGAAGAGACCTGTGAATCTCTGGGCAGGGGAAGCAGTCGGAGACTCTTGAAGTAGCTGGGGTGAGAATCAGGGAAATGGATGAAACATTATCAAGTTTCAGATTGTTCTGAATTGAGAGTCTTTAGCTATTAATGGCAAGAAATAGTTCCAATTATAATTTGCAATGGTCTGCAGAAACAAATAAGAGCAAGCCGGAACCTTATTCATAAAGGGATTCCCTCCCTAAATGGATTTTTGAACTGTTTCATTTTTTTATGACTATTGGCCTGCACACGCCTGCCTAGGTGTTACTTTCATTCTTGCACTGAAATGGCCACATCAACACAAACTCAGGGAGACACTAAACTCTTAGAATGTCTTTAGTTTGGGAGTTTAAACATAAGGAACCGTTAGGTTTTGCAGTGGCTGCCATACCAAAACATAAATCACATCAAAATTGTTTGAAATTCTGTCTTTAGAAGGTTGTGTGTTTTGACAAACCTTGCAGCAAATTTGGTCCAGCTTTTGGATTTGTCATGAAACCTGAAACCAAGCATTCTCGCCTGCCTTGGGGTCTCCCAGCGCAAGTTCCAAGCAGCCTTAGCATAATACCTGCCCTAATCTCATCCTGGCAAGGACGTTAGTATGCTGGGCTGCGCTGCTGGAAGTTTGGGGTGGACTCAGCAAATATTTTATGCAATTATGGAGAAGGACTGATCGAGACGGCAATACACTTTTCTGTGTCTGAGTATTTTTAAGAGTGTAAATTGCAGAATTAGCAATACGTTATCCCCTGTTGGCTAGTGACTTGGAGATACCCAAGCCATGATTGGGGCAGAAAGTTAATTAATCTGCTTATTAAAAAGAAGAAATGTCTCATTTGCATGCGTTTGCATTCTGGTCTTGAATTCATCATGCTTTTTGGTGGTCATTTGCTTTATTTCCTTAATACCACTGACCTACCTAGGTGTTAGCTCAATACATTTAAATTTTCTGTGACTGGGCTTTGTTTAAGTGTCATATCTCTGGTTATTGTTGGTCCTGGCAGAATTTGATTATTTTATGGATCGATTAATTCTCCATAGAGATTCTTTCTTTCCCCTTCCATGGGCTGTTGGGGTTTCTTATGGTTATCATATTCCATAGTTGGGAAAAGATTTATTTACTTGACCAGTCTTGGAAAATACTTTTTCACCATAAGAGATGGGCAGGTTATCTGGGGATGATCCATTCAATTATTTGCAATTTCCACTCAACCAAATTTTCCTTGGTCATTTTTATAGCAGTTTTCTCCTTCTTTGTTTTTCCTGTCTTAATGGGAGGTTTGCTTTTGGTTTTTTAATTTATTTTTATTTTTTTTACTTCACAGGAAAAAAGACCATTGCTCTCCTTAGGTGTATTTTATACATTCCACATTCAGAATGATCGTTTTTACCAGAAAATACCCGGGAACCTAAAGGGCCTATAGGAAGTCTTGAGAGAAGAGGGAGGTGGCTGGGAAGAGGGGTGCGTGGGGAGAGATGGGGTGAGAAGGAGTGGAAGGGCAAAGAATATAGCAAGCCCTTGGAACAACAGCAAGTCAAGCAAAACTGTATAGGGAGATTAGTGCTGAAATAAATCTCTGCATGTGAGTGAATCACCAGCCCAAATTCGGGGGACCACAGTGGGTGTTTCTGTATTTTGTAGTAATCAACATTTCTGATGCATTACAACAGGGTGGTTGTCAGGGGTGAGTGGCTCCTGCCGCGGTTAGACCACCTCTATGCTAACAAGCTTAGCTATCAGGTTGTGAAGGGTCCTGGCTGGAGGAAAAAAACTAAAACCAAACCTTAGACCTCTTGTCAGACTGTGAGGAGAATTATATTTGTGAACTAGTCTACAGTGTGGACAGGAAATGACCTCTTCACAAACTGCTTCTTTAAAAACAAGCAGTGGTGCCTAAAGCTATCCAGCTCCTCTCTTTCTCTCTCTCTCTCTCTCTCTCTCTCTCTCTCTCTCTCTCTGTCTCTTTCTCCCTCCCTCCCTCCTCCCTCCCTTCTTCCCTCCCTTCCTCCATACCAACCTCCCTCCCTCCCTCCCTCTCTGGAGCTCATGCTCTCTCCCTCTCCCTCCTCTCCCGTGCTCCCTCCCTCCCTCCCTCTTTTCCTCCCTCCTCTCCTCTCCCTCTCCTCTCCTGCTATAGAGGGCTCCGACAGCAGTTCCCAGCCAGTGTGTTCAGCCTGCCTGCCTGCCTGCCTCTGTGTGTGTGTGAGCGTGTGTGCGTGCGTCTACTTTGTACTGTGAAGAACACAGCCCATGTGCTCTGCATGGACGTTACTGATACTCTGTTTAGCTTGATTTTCGAAAAGCAGGCAAGATGTCCAGCACACCACATGACCCCTTCTATTCTTCTCCTTTCGGCCCATTTTATAGGAGGCATACACCATACATGGTACAGCCAGAGTACCGAATCTATGAGATGAACAAGAGACTGCAGTCTCGCACAGAGGTAAGTACTTCAACCTTGGGGATGTATTTGTGTTTTTTTTTAAGCTATGCATGAGCTTTTCCTAGGGTTGCTGGCTGAATTCTATGGGAAGTGTCCCACTTGCTACTACCACGTACGTGGAAATGAGCGCCAGGCTGAATCCACGAGTTTGAACACTGGGTTTCCAGGCACAGCAACTCTTGTAGCAGGGGACAGTTTCTGCTGGAATCTTGAGACAACCCAGCACTTGATTCACATGCTGGGTTTCCAGAAATGTTGCTCTCCCAGAACTCTGGTGTTTTGCAGCCTCTGAGTCAGTTCTGTTGGTGTTTCTTGAGATATAATTCCAAGGAATTTTGTGGTTCTTTGCATCCGGCAAAATATATATATATATATGTGTGTGTTTGTGTGTGTGTGTGTGTGGTTTTTTTTACAAATCCTAGAGGAAGTCTGCCTTGACCTGTATTTGCTTTTCAAAGTCACCAAAATTGAGGTAAAAGGGGGCAGAAGAGTAACGGTGCCTACTTCTCAGAGGTAACCCAGGAGGGACACATGTTTGTATATTTCCGTGTTAATATCAGAAACCAGTTGCTTGGGGCAAGGGGACTCTTGACTTTCTCCTATTGCTGTCGGCATATCCCCCCTGAACACTTCACCTTAGGACAGGAGCTGGTTCAGCTTTCAAGTCAGCTCTAGTTTTTACATATTTGAGATCTTGTGCCTGTGAGGGAGACTGCTTCCTAGGCAGTCAGCAACTCTGGGAGCAGAGAGAACAGGACTTTCAGAACTTTTTAAATGCAAAACTCCAGACTCGGCTCCTGCAATTTAAATATTTTATGTCAGTTGACTTTTTCTCTGTGCTAGCTCAGCTGGCAGGTTTTGCTGCTGGGTTGTCCATCTGCCTTTAAGTTGGAGCTTTGTGTGGAAGTGTTCGAAAAAGGAGTTTGTTATAGGTGCACCAAAGTCGCTTTAGGAAGTAGAAATTGCTAGGAATTTAGTCTTCTCTGCAGAGTACAAATACCCAGAAGATTTATGCCAAAGAGCTTTTAGGGCATAGCTTTGGTGGAATTTTAGATTGAAGATTGACTTTTAACTCTAGGAAGGGACCCCATTAAGTTTGGATTATAGAATAAAACACACTTGCTTGAATTGTCAACAGAGCCATAGAGAATTCATGACGTTTCGTGTATTTAATACAGCTAACAAGATGTGACCTGCTTTCTGATTGGCTAACTGCTGGACAAGGACTTATATGTATTTTAAAAGCCGGATTGTCTTTAATGACTGCTATTTTCTTTATATGTTAATATACCATAGACGCTAAATATGACTGCTGGTACTGTTGCTCTCTCTAGAAAACAGTAGCTTCTCTAGAAGTACAAACTACATTTTGCTTAGGGTGGTGAACTGTTGGCAGTAACTGATATTTGTACTTGCTGTTTTGTGTATGTTGCTTTGTGTGTGTTACAGTTTGTATATTTCCTTCAGATCTTTGCAACTGTGTATTGGAATCTTAAATCTCTGCAAAAACTATTGGTTGACATAGCCTGCTTTCAGAATTAGGAGGATAGAAAATGACTTATAGTTCAGGTATACATTAACTGCGATATAAATTTGGGAAAAATAGTCTTTTTAAAGTATAATTAGTTATTAAAAAGAGGCCAGGGACCATTATGGCTCAATTCTTGAACAGCAATAAGATTTAAAAATGACCTGTGTCCATCTTACATTTTAGAAAGTTTTTTGAGGAATTGTAGAAAGATATTCTTCTTCATCCTCCTGCAGATAGGAGCACTTGGCCATTTCTGAGCTAGGAGACTTATCTGCAAGATTTCCCTACTCTTGCCCTCATTTAAAAAAAAAAAAAACTGCAGGATTCTATATGATCCCATGTTTGTTTCCCATTTGAGACAAGACATTTGAAAATACCTCTTTTTGCAGTATGCTTTGCAAAGATGGCACATCATTTTTTGTGAGAGCTAAATTCAGGAATTCCAAACTTTTGAATTATGGGATATCACTTTTAAAGATTTAGCTCTGAGTAGAAAAAGACTACTTCATAGCTCAAGAACCAAGAGAAGAAAGCTTGCTATTACAAATCTTAAAGATTTTTTTAAAGCCTCCTTGCCTGTGACAGTAAAGTGGTATGAACTAGTTTCTGTTGTGGTCTGGAGCTAACCCTTTACATTTGTTCACTCCTTAATGAGATAATTTTAAAAGTAATTATTCAAATAATTGCCTCGACACTTCTTTTTCCTTTGCTAAGCAGTAAATACTGTCATTAACACATTGCCATACATTTGTTTTCATTTCATATGGAAAGAGGAGAGAATCAAATAATTCCTCCTAAGATATTTAAATATTTACATTAAATATTAAATTTTGATCATGATGTGTGTACTCTGAAAAAAATAACTTTTCATGTAAAGTTACACTATACCTTTACCAACAATTGTTATTTATGAAAGAGCTGCTCTGACTTCTGGAGAGGGATTGCTTGGAATAAAATACAGTGATACTCAGCAAGAGTTATTAGTTTATTTGCATGCAAAATTAAATATGCTGTTGAGTGACTACTTTGAGAATTTAACCAAAGCATACAACCATTTTGGGCAAGAGTGACTTACCCATCCCTCTTCCTTCTCTCTCTCCCTCTCTTTCTTCTGGTCCCACTCTTATAGTATATAGTATTATTTCATTAAGTCCTAATCTCTCTCTCTCTCTGTCTCTCTCTCTCTCTCTCTCTCTCACACACACACACACACACACACACACACTCCTTTTGGAACATGGACTTGACTTGAAAAAATATAGCAAAACAGTATGTGATGAAGAAATTGCAATCAAGTTTCTGGAAATTTCCTAGAAATCTCCTTTTTTTAATGAAAATAAATTAGTAAAGAACCATGGTGTTCCCTTGCTCTCCTTCCATGGCTAATCCCAGGGTGTTTTCTCATGGGGTTAGATGAATTTCTTCCAATTAAATTAAATCAAAGTTCTTCAGAAGCTGTGCAGTTTTAGTTTAAAGAGCATGGCACAAGGAGTTAATATTACTTCTAACTCTTACTAACTAGTTGGCATGGGTCCTGGTTCCTCATTTGCAAATTATCAACAGTGTCCCTTTAATTGAAAATTCAGATTTTCTTTTCTTATGTATGAGAAAATATTGTGAAGTAAAGGGTGTGGACACTATTTCTTTGCTCATGGTATTTAGTTCAAAATCACAAATTGTAATAAAATAATTAGGTAATGGTGAAGAAAACTTGAAGATCCAGTCTGGTTTTAAAGCTAGCACTTAGAGCAAGTATTGCCTGGACAAAGTAGATACTCATTAAACATTTGCTGACTAGCCAATCAATGAATCAGTAGACAAAAGGAGAGAATTTGAAAACCAATGCATTTAAATTAGCACCTTCCTTGATAAATACAATTCTGAAGTTTTGGGGGGCCTTGTATCTCCTATTGAGATGAGGCAGCTTTGGGCCACTGCTTCTCACTGTCCCTAAAGTTCTCATTCCCACATCCCCCACATTTATTTGATCTGAGGTCATTTGGATCCCTGATATTTGCGGCAAAGGAAAGCAAGTGCGTAAGTACTAACAGGACCTCACCTCTCTGTAAAGAAATAGGCATGTATTAAAAAGCAAACAGCAGCGACAACAACAACAAAAGTATGTTTTAAATGCTGCTTAGCTGTTCTGGGACATAAATTTTTTTTGCAACAGTAGAATCTCAGTGGAATTTAATCAATAAATGTGTGGGTGCTCCCCCCACCCTTTAAAATGATATTAAGAAAAACTCTGAGGTTTGTATCATTGTTGTTCACTGCAATTCCCAGGCAGCAGTAAGGAGTTTACATTCTCTGGTGTGTATGCTGTCAAAAATCGACCCCATGTCTTCCAAAATTCATGTATTTGAATGGTCTTGCAGTGCGAAATTTATTTTGGAAGAATACAATCGCACAATTATATAGTTTTAACATTGCACACACAATACAGTCAGATAAGATGTAAAAATATGTTCTGAAGACTTCAGAATTTGTTTTGTGAAAAGCTTCAATGAAAGCAAAAACAATATATTTTTTCATTTCTAGGTTTTGGCTCTGAGATGAAAATATAGGTAAAATATATGAGAAACTTTAGAGTGGGCATCATTGTAAGTGAAGGGATTTAACTAATGTGGGGTTATTAGAAAATTTAAGAAAGTTTATCAAGTAAAGTTCACAAATCTTTGTTAGAGTAGATAACTTTTTTATGCCTTGTCTTCTCATTCAAATGACCAAAAATCTGAAATTAAGTGAAGATATTTGTTAAGAATATACAGTTTTTCATGTTCACAACATGATAATTTTTTTAAACCATAAACACCAGAAAAGTGTGAGTTCTATTATGTACTTTTCCTGTTTTGAGATTTTTTCTTTTATCAATATTACACATCCTCTTTCAAAAGAGAAACCTGTGATTACAATCGGAAGCTGTGCGCACAAGGATTTTATTAGAATTACAGTTTTTAGTTTTATAGGATTTAATATGAAGGTTACAAATGTTCAAAGACCTTGAAATTTAAATCTGCTGGTTTTCACCCCTTCTCAGCTCAACTCTCAAACTCCCTGGGGAGGGGGTGGCGGGAAGGGGGTGGTGAGGAGGGGGATTCTCAGTCCTCTTTTCTTTCAGCTACATTTTTATATACTTTAGTCACAGGGTTCCACGTTGTAACATCATGTTTATTCATGGAATAGCTTGGTATCACTGATGTTCAGATGGAATCTAGTTAAAATGAGATTAGTTATTTTGGATAGGTAGAGAAAAAGAAAAAATGCTTTGTGTGATAACTTGGAGGTTTCTCTCTCCTAGAAATTTAGAAAGAAAAATGTTGCTGTTACTCTGAGATATATGAATGATTTTCAGTGTTAAAAACAGACCTTTGCAAGTTGTTTGAAAGGGATTGGTGAGGTGGGGGAAGGGGGTTGGGTGGTGGAAAGGAAAGCTATTTTGAAAATGTTAAATGAAACCAAAAGTGCAGTTTTAAAAATGAGAACTTCCAAACTCTCTTATTTTTCAGGATCTCTGCATGGCCTCAGAAAACAAATTGCAGGATTTTATATTGATTTTATTTTCCTGAAGTCTTTCCCCCCCCTCCATTTTCTTACTATGGGAACTGTTTTTAATTAAAAATTGCTGCAAACTAACTATTCATAGGAGGCCAAGAAGAAAAAAAAAAGAACTTTCAACTCACATTCAACACAGATTCTTATCAGCCTAAAATCAATGCACATTTAAATTTCTCTCTTTTTGGTGTGTAAATTATGATGTAGGATTTAAATGCTATGCATTTTTTAAACATTTAGCTTTTTGTTTGGGTTTCCGAAAGAAATTAATTTAAAGTGTATGGAGAACAGGGCCATAAATCTCTTTTTATTACAATTGTCCACATTAACTCATTTTTCATGAGGAACACAAGCACCCCCTTTCTGAAACAGCAAACAAAACGTAAAGCAAACAACCCCAAACATCCAACTTTATAAATGATCAAGAACAAGAATCGTAAACTTACTTATCTTGATGTGGTTGGTGGGCCTCAAAATATAACCGACCTGGGAAAACAATGTCTTTTTGAAGTGTCAGAACACAGCATTTAAAAAATGTCCAAAGGATGTAGATACTACAAATACCTTTGTCATTTTCTGACAAGACGCTTTCCTTCTTTTTAAATTTTTAAAAATCAATATGAACCTAGACTTTTTTTTTTTTAATTTAAATTCTGGCAGCATGCATTTGAACCTAGGCAACTATTAATGCTCAAAACAAGATTCAGGGATTCTTTCAAGAATTTCCATACTTTAGGCAATGACAGTATCAGGGTCTGGAAATATAAACATGCTAAGATATTTTTTGTCTTCTAGAAGCTTACAATTTGATAATGAGGACATACAAGCCACACTTATAATAGAGGGCTATGATAGGTGAATACATAGTGTATCGTGCACATGTTCCTGTAGTGAAAAGTATATATAGTCACAGAATAGCATCTACGGAGTTTTCACCGTCTGTTGGGCAAGTATTAATACCAGGTGCTTTTTGTATGTCAGTTCATGATCACATCAGATGATAGGCACTACTAACATCTTCACTTTTACTGATGAGGAAACTGGAAACTGACAGGTCACTTAAATTGTCCAAGGTCAGATACATGGTAGTGTAGCTTCAGAGGCTGCCATTGCTCTGCCATAGTACCTCGCTTGAAATAAGAAATCTAGTTTTACCTATGGAATTTTTAATGTGAATATATTCATTTTTTTTCCTAAGACAAATTGACTTTGGAGGTGGCTTGGAAATTGATCCCATTCACTAACGTGGTTCTGCTAGGTGTGTCTCAACTGCCTGACTCAATTTCCAAACGGACCAAGTGAAATTCCAAGGGATGTGTCCAGAAATGGAAAATATAACCTGGTTACTGAACAACAACAACAAAAAACCCAAATTACACTCCTTATTAAAGAACACTTATGCCCACTTTTTTTTTTTTGAGATGAAGTCTCTGTTGCTCAGGCTGGAGTGCAGTGGCATGATCTCGGTTCACTGCAACCTCTGCCTCCCAGGTTCAAGCAATTCCCCTGCCTCAGCCTCTTGAGTAGCTGGGATTACAGTTGGGAGCAACTATGGCTGACTAATTTTTGTATTTTTGGTAGAGATGGGGTTTTACCATGTTAGTCAGGCTGGTCTCGAACTCCTGATCTCCTGATCTGCCCACCTCAACCTCCCAAAATGCTGGGATTACAGACATGAACCACCATGCCCGGCAAGATGCCCACTTTATCTGAAGAGTCATTAAAACTGTTATAGAATACAACGCCTAGTCATCTAAAAGTTTTTTTTTTTTTTAATTAAAAGTATTTAAAATTCCCTTCAATGTTGCTTCTTAGTTGTGCCCTGGGAAAGATGGTGTTTTGATTGTTTTAAACAGTAGTGAATGAGTAGAAAAGCTATCCCATTTTTGGTGGAAACAATAACCAAAATAAATGTTAGGAAATTAAATTACAATTCAAATTGGGCATAGTATTGGCTTCCTTTGTAGGCAATCAATTAGGAATCTTAGGGAAAAATAAAGACATAAAGGGGAAAGAACTTCCAACATGTTTGGCCTTTCAGAATCCTAGTTTTATCTACTCCTGAGAGGCATAGTCTCCCCACATTCTGTCTCTCTGCAGAAGTTCTTTGTGGAAGGTGATATTTCCTTCCTACCCTTGCAGACCACTTTAGCTACCTGCAAAGCCCTTGTCTTTGGAGTAAATGCCTGCCAGTTGCTGAAGATAAGATAGATCTCCTCATTTGATCCACCCCCAAAGCTTGAGATGCATGCGTCCTGGTTCTCCTTTACCAGACAAGAAACCAAGGCCTGAGTTTGTGCATGGTCATCCTGAGATTTGAGAGGCAGGGGCTGGATCATCTCACTTTTCACTGCATGTGCTCTCCTGCAGCATACTGATGAAGGAACATTGTCTCTCTGGGGTCCAATGCCTCTTGGTGGCCCTGGTAGCCACACCCTTTTCTCATATTCGACCAGCCTAATTTGAAGTTTTAGTCTTCCAGCTAAAAACAGAAGGCTTAGCATTAAGGATTTGGCAGACCTCTCTGCAGAAGAGGAATCTACCCCGCTCTGGTGACATTATAAGCTCCCAGTCTCTCTTTTTGGGATCAAGATGACCTCTTAACAGCACTCTCTGCTCCCTCTTTCCACCTTATAATCTGATCCCCACGAACAGCCAAGGTGATATTTTTAAAGCATAAATCAGATCATGTGACTCTCCCTCTTCCCCTTTCACCTAGAACAAGCTCTAAACTCCTTGTTCTGGTTTTAAGAGTCTATTGATCTCTTCCTTCCTGATGGTCCATTCTTATCTCCTACCAAGTGTTCATTGGACCGGAGCCATGGAGGGCTTCTTTGGGATCCCTTAACTTGCCAAGCTGATTCACACTGCAGAACCTTCACCCTTGGTTGGGGGACATCTGGTGTGTGGCTTTCTCTGTAATAACTCAGCTAAGTATTAGGAGACCTCAGGTGAGTTAGGATTTGGCATGGTTCTGGCTTTATCTGCAAGTAATCAATTAGATATCTCAAAGAAAAGACAGTAAAGGAAAAGAGTCCCAGCGATTAGAAGGTCCTGTACTGAGCAACTTAAGTGTTCTCTTTCCAGAGAGTCCTTCCTCAAACAATTAAAATTAACCCCCAATGACTTTCATGCCTTCTTCATAGGAATTATCACACGCTTACATTTTCCTGCTTCTTGTTTAAAAAAGAATACTTTTTATAGCTTAAGTATTTACTTGTTCTTTATAGAATTTAAGCCCCATGAGGGCAGAGGCCTGATTGTCTTATTCATCTCTGCATCCCCAGTGCACTATAGCACATGACTGATGTGCAAAATATACCAATTGAATACAGGAAATTAAGTTGTTCCAGCACTGTCCAACCCAACACTAGAATTTTCCCTGAGTCTTACCAACAATTGCCTACAGTTACAGTAGGAGAAGAATCTGTGAGCCTGATAGTCCAGTGAACATTCACTGCTAGAATGCACAGCCAGCCCAAAGGAAAAAGAAGCCCCGAGAAAACAAAATTTTTCTGTGAAGGGAGTGTTGACCTGAGTATTTTGCCCTCTGGATAGTGCAAATCTGTTGGGAATCTCCTGGATTCTGATTAAAAATATTTATACTTATCCTAGTGTTTCTTTCCTCATTTGATATTTCTGCTACTTCTCTCTCTCGGTATCTACCTGGGGGCCCACAGCCATGAATTATGTTATGAATCATGATAATACGTTACATTTCCTGGAGCACTTTGCATTTTAGGTAAGTGCTTTCGCGACCGTTAATTAGCTTATTTGAAGTGATTTGCGCAACAGAAAATATGGGACGTTCTATCAGTAGATGATGCTGTGTTCTATAACTTTGTGTTTGCTAATGGGTGTGTGTGTGTGTGTGTGTGTGTGTGAGAGAGAGAGAGAGAGAGAGAGAGAGAGAGAGAGAGGGAGGCTTGTCCTAATCAGATTGTATTTGTGTATGTGTGCAGCATTTGATTAGGGAATATGAACAATTTTTTTCATCAATAGTTTTCTTCAGGAATGAAAAGAGGGACCAGCCTTGAACATAAAGGCTTGGGCCTCAGTATGACTTATAATATGACAGATTTGGATCCAAACTCTAGCCTGTCTTCTGCTTGCTGTGTAATATTCAGGAAGTTTCTTAAATTTTCTGAGCCTCAGTTTCCTTAGCCTGAGTGTTACATTGTGAAGTAAAGAATGAATGCATGTACAATGCCTAGTATATGATGGGTGCTACATCAATGAGAACGATGCTGCTGCTGCTGCTGACACACTTCTTCTGGATTCTATCAGCAAATTAAGTAGTGTAAGTAATGCCAAACATTGCTTCATGTCTTAAAATTATCTTTACTAATACTTTTTACATGCCTACACTAGCATATTTCAATTTAATAATCAAAACTTGCAATAACATGATCTGGGACTCTTGCGTTTGGTTGTTCTCCTGTGATAATGTCTCAGGGGCTTTTCACTGTTATATGGCAGAGATGACATAATAATCATATATCTTGTTATGAGAGAATGGTCACAATCTCCTACAAAGTCCAGGCTAGAATTATTCCTTAGGCATACCTATGGGTTAAGTGTTAAGGGTTGACCAATGTATGAGACCATTAGATAGAATGAATAATATCTAGTATTCAGTAGGACAATAAACGGGGTGACTATAGTTAACAATAAATTATTGCATATTTTTAATTTTTTTAAAAAGCTGTGATGGGGTTTTCTCCATTTAGGAACTCTGTGGAGACAACAAAACATTAAAATGTTCCCTTTCGCCAGTGCCTTTGCAGGGCTGTGTGAATGGGGGCCCCAGGAGAGGGCTGGAGAGCACACCCCTGTCCGCCTTGACTGGCTATTTCTTCTAAGGGGGCACGCTTCTCAAATGCAGCCCAGCACAGACTTCTCCAAGGGAGCTGGGTCAGCACTGGTCGGAATCCTGAAGCACCACCTGCGTGTCTGGACTGATAACAGCCCTTCCAATTGATCCACTGTGACACCTTGTGGCTTACTCCTCACACAGTGAAAACGCACACACTGGTGGAAGTAGCGATGTGCTGAACTATATGTACCATACGGTAGCTTTCTGGCCACAGGGATCAGGTTGATAAGTAGTAACACTACCTGTGTCTTTTTTTTTTTTACAGATGCAACTGGGCATTACACTGTGTTGATTTGCCCCACCTATGATTTTTATAGTTCTATGTTAATAATAATTTTTATCAACCTACATAAAGTAATATCTTGTGTAGCTCAAACATTAAATTATTTACAGCCCTTTTTTTTTTCTTTTCCTTTTGGTAGGAGGTAGGTTGTCTTAAAATTCTCTTCCCAATGTAGGTCATTTCTTATGAGTCATGAGGATTCTATTTTGATATTGAAAATCTGTGTAGACAAGCAAAAGCTAAACCAATACATAAAACTGACCAATTGGCAGTACACACACAAAAAACAACCTTTTTCAGATCTTACAAGTTTAATCATGATTATCATGGAGTTGGCTGAAATTTATTGCTTGAAATTGAAATTAAACAGTCAGTACATATTACCTGCCTTTGAAAGGTTCTAATTTGATGCAACCTCCTACTCCCAAATTAGATGAATCCTAGAATTTCAGGACTGGAATGGCCATGAGATCACCTAGCCCAAGCTCCTGATTATGGAAGTGCAGAAGCCAAACCCAAGCGGGGCTTACTTGGACGGAGCAGTGCTGTCAATTCATAAGCCATCGCTGTTTTTTTTTTTTTTTTTTTTTTTTTTTTTTTTTTTTTTTTTTTTTNTTTTTTTTTTTTTTTTTTTTTTTTTTTTTTTTTTTAAGTCTTAGCACTTTCCTGTCACTATGTAATTACCTGGAACTGGCCAATTCAAACATCTTACCAACCACTAATCTGCACCTCAACACCACAAAAACTTTCATATTCCAAGCCCATTTCTCTGTTTTTAGTTTTCCAATTGTCTTAAAAGAGTGTTGATCTTTAGGGTCACGCTATTGATATTGAAAAACACATCACTAACCTTCATTGCTTTTGAATTTATGATTTCTTTTGCCAGTTTATTTAGAATAAAGTTGCATGTGCTTTAAAATACATGTCTCCTTTTTTGGTTTTAAAAACATAGTACATTATTAATGTAGAGTATTTGTGAAATACAAAAATGTTCAAAGAGGTAAACAAAAATCGTCTTTAAATTTACTACACAACAAAATTGCTGTGAACACGTCAGTATATAAATTTAATGCACACATACATATACATAAATCTTTACTTGCTTGCAAGCATATTGAGCATCTTTTTGAATCCAGCTCTTTTAAGTAAAATTATGAGTATTTTACCGTGTCCTTAAATCTTCTTAAAATATAATTTTGAGTTGCCTGAATTATTCATACATCTGTTTATATTTTAAAAATTAACACCATATAGCATTAGGGTTAAGGTTTTAAAAATTGTTCAGCTCCATTTTACCATGATTTGAGACCAGTTTGTTGTTGTTGTTGTTGTTGTTGGAGACAGGGTCTTGCTCTGTTGCCAAGTCTGGAGTGTAGTGGCTCCATCACAGCTCACTGCAGACTTCACCTCCTGGCCTCCAGTGATCCCTGAGCCTCAGCCTCCTGAGTATCTGGGACCACAGGCATATGCCACTGCACCAGGATAATTTTGTAAAAACATTTTATAGAGATATAATCTCTCGTTGTTACCTAGGCTGTGTCAAATTCCTGGCTCAGAGTGAGCCTCCTGCCTCGGCCTCCCAAAGTGCTGGGATTACAAGTTTAGGCCAGAGGTAAGTATTCTTAACAATCAGTTTACCCCCAAGTGAGGTAGAGGATTACTGGTATGAAGGAGTTTACTATGATGGCTACTCTGATGACCATTAGCAGTTAGCACTACTCGGAAGTCTTGCGTCCAGGCCTTGTCACCTCCCTTTTAAGACAAATCCTTGCTCTCACCCCCACCACCCCCAACTTGAGAGCAGATCCTTTTTTATTTCTGCTTTGCTTTCTCTTGTACTATTTCTGAGTCAAAAGGCAGGAAGCACGTAACCTTTCACAAGGTCCATAAATCAAAATATTTTCACGCAATTCAAACCGGGAAGAGGAAGCTTGAATTAACGTTAAGAGTTAGTGTTGATCTAGAACCAGTGGGTTGGGATATAGCAAGTTAATTTATGACACGTCTGAAGGACATGTCTTTAATTCAAAAAGAGAAGGGATACCTCAAAAAGTGGGTTAGGTCATGGCTTGTATGTAATGTTATCCTATTTTCCTTACTGGATCAAAGAGGTCTTTGGGGTTGGGCACTATCTTACTCATATTTGTATCAGTCATAACAACTGAAATTATCTGTGGCCAATATAAATCTTCTTTTAAAGGCACATTTCACTGAGGCAGCCATTTTGTAATTAGTTTCTGAGTTATCACTTTCTTTTTTTTTATTTTTTGACAGGGTCTTGCTCCCCAGGCTGGAGTGCAGTGCTGTGATCACGGCTCACTGCAGCCTTGACCTCCAAGACTCAATTTTTCACAACTCTAAGCTTCCCACGTAGCTGGGACTACAGGCATGCACCACCACATTTGACTAATTTAAACACTTTTTTTTATTTTTTGGTAGAGGTGGGATCTCCCTTTGTTGCCCAGGCTGGTCTCAAATTCCTGAGCTCGAGTGATCCTCCCACCTCAGATCACTGTTTTTAAGTGGGTAATGTTTTTATAAATAAGCTCACACACGTAGGCTTCTAGTACAACATAGTGTTGTGCAATAAGATTATGTGCTCTCCCATAGCATTGGCATTAAGTGCTTAGCTTCTGGAGTCATGCAATTTTTTTTTTCTTTACTTAGTGGCTGTGTGACCTTGGAAAAGTTAATTTACCCATCTGTGCCTGGGTTGTCCCTGTGGGTAATGTGGGGGATAACAGAATCTGTGTGTTTGGGTTGTCACAAGATAGAGTGAGTTAATTCTTATAAAGTGCTTAGCATAGTGCCTGTACCCTGTAAGAGTTAACAACTATAATCATGGTTTATTCGTTTAACGGATAGTGAACATCTATTATATGTGATATTACTATTCTGGAGACGAAGAGGGCAGTATCCTTGTCTTAAAAGAGCTTACTGAGGACGCAGTAAGAATTTACAGGGAAGGAAGGTCTTGGAAGATAAATGGGAATTTGCCAATGAGAGAAGTGTGGTGGGAAGGGTGCTCAAGGTACAAAGAATATCAAATGTAAGTAAGTTGATGTTATATTTTAGGAAGAGTGAAGATTTTGACACGGCTGAGGAATAAGGTCTGGAGTGTATGTATTAGTGTGTGTGACTGTGTGTAGGCCTGAAGAAGAGGTGGAAGCCTAATTGTGAATGTATTTATATACCAAGCCAGGGTTCCTTAATGTTTAGAGACTATACTTTGGACTATAGCATGAATATTTCACTTCTCCGTGCCTTGGTTTTCTCATCTGCAAAATGAGACAACAGCAGTCCCCACCTCATAGAGTTCTTTTAGGGAATTTAATGAGATAAGGCATGAAAGTCCTTAGACCAACACCTGGTACGTGGTAAGGGTTCAGTCAGTATTAGCTTCTACTGTCGGGCCAAGGGAGCTAATAAAATGTTTTGTTTTGTTTTGTGTTGTGTTGGCTGGGGAGGGAAGCAATCTGCTATGCCTTTGAGCAAGAGCATTCTGATCCCTTTGTGGAGGGTGGCCTGGTGGTCTGTCTTGGAGCACATCTGTCTGCTTGAGAAAAAGAAATCAGTGGATAGAGAGATGCACAAAGGAAAATTACACACACTTACTGGCTGACTGAGCTATTTTTAGCCTAGTGTGTCTGAAGCAAAGGATGGATTTTCATGGTTTTTTCTTTTTTTTTTTTAAGATGCAAAATTCCCGTAAGCCAAGGTGATGTAACTTGCCCTGTGACATTTTATTTGCCCATCCTTGAGGTCCGCAATGTGGGCCATGAAACTTTTATCAGCCTGGGGCCCCCAGTCTTGAGTGCTCTTCCTGCCTTGACACACTTGGGACCTGTGGGGGGAATCAGAAGTGATGTGCTGGCCATCAGTCTGGCACTAGGACCCACAGTGATGTGGCAGAGAGGCAAGGGAGAGGCTGCATGGAGAAGAGAAAAGGCAAGAAGGGCTGAAACCCGACCCCACCCAGGACATGGTACAGGAGTCTCTGACACTCAGTGTCCACACTGGTAGAATGGGAAAAATGGCCTGTCAACATCAGAGGAACATCCCGAGCCCTGCATTGGTGGGTGGGTATCTGGTGTGGCTCTTCCCTCTGCTGCGTGGGACTTCATGTCCCATTGCAGGCCCATATGCCTCGTGCATTGAATGCACGTTTTTCCTGAATCCTACTCATACCCTCTTCCCTCTGTAAACTTAAGCCTCGGAGAAATATTTTCCTTTCCTGACTCTGTTTCCTCTTCCAACTTTCTTGGATTTGATGCACTATGAACACCAAGGTTCTCGCTTCAGCTGGTCTATGATCCCGATTAGGTGGACTGCTATTTTCTGTTTTTAATCTGTCACATCCAACACAAAATCAAGGTAAATAACGTGTTTTTACTCTCTGTTGAGCCTCCTTCAGCTCTTTTTCTCCCACCTCCTCTGGTGAGGAATCTTGCTGAGTCACAGTGTCTTGCCTTTCCGCACAAACTGGCTGGAGCTAGAGGACCACATTTTGCTTCAAAATGCTCTAGGCACCATTGTCTTAAAACCTGCACATAAAGGAAGCCTCCATGGTTGTTTTTGTCTGTCCTCATAAAATAAGCTCAAAATGCAAATACAGAATCTACTAAAATTACGGAGTTCAGTGGGTGCCCTGCATTGCCAGTTTTTTTTAGAAAGGTCAAAATTCATCTGAGCTAAGACTAGAAAATAAGCTTCAGGTGTTAGGTTATTCTGAAAAGACTGTTAATGCCTGTTGGCTAAGTGCATTAAACTGGATGGAAATGATCACTTGGGTGTACTATTTTAAAAACTGCTTGCTGGGATGGTGATTTAAACCTATTTTTTTCTGGACTCAAAACTTCACATTTATCTGTTGAAAAAAATACTGTATTTGAAACAAATAAACATTAAAATATAGTTTATTATATTTCCAAGTGTTTGTGTGAAAGGAAAATACATCAAGACATATTTCGTTAGAAACTGAAATCTCAGCCTGAATTCACTCCATTGTATTTCCAAGGAGCTCAACCCTATATAATATCACTTGGTCTCTGGAGACCTCCTGAAGGGATACCAGATACCCTTAGGATAACTAGAGAATGGGGGAGGTGGGGATAGAATGGAGGGGGAATGGTTTGCAGTCCTAATTCTATGTTTCCTGTGACTTTTTTTTTATGGGGACAGGGGAAAAGGAGAGAAGAAAGAACTCTGCTGTTAGCTTTATTACAGCTTTGATTTTGAAACCATTTAAGAAGTAGCATTCATGGTGGCACCCTGCGATGTTTAGGATGGAAGTGCAGGGCTCATTCACTCCTCAGTACCTTATTGAGTTTTTTTATTATGTACTCAGTGAGGGAGGACCATATATAAACCCTGCCCTCAGGATGCTCACAGCCTAGTGGGGAAGGTAGCCAGCTGAAACTGCAGTTGTAACTGAGGGTGCCAAGAGTGAGCTGTGGAGAGCAGCAAGGACAGGGCTTTTCCCAGCCAGGATTGCGGTGCTGACTGAGACGTATACACACGTGCATATACGTGCACACACATGCACACTCACACCCTAAATTGCTTGTGTTATGTGCTAAATTTTGACCCACATAGTCCTGTGTTTAATCGAAGGCATTGTTAACATTTTAACAATGCTACATCTCTGATGATTTTAGGAGGAATTAGTCTGCGTAAAAATCTCAAAACAGGGAGGTGAAGCTGGGAAACGTAAATGCCCCAGTGGTGGCTGCAACTGCGTCAGTTAATCTATTGTAATCTAAACCTTAGGTGAGGGTGAAAGAAGAAAAAAAGCAGCTTCTTAAGCCCACTGAAGACCTAAAATGTGGCAAAAGTAATTGTTTTTTTTCTGGCCATGAGAAATTGTCTGAGTATAGGATGGAAATTTTCATCCTTATCAGGAAGGTAATCATAATCATTTATGTGGAACTTGCAGGTGGTTATTTAGTGAATCTTAAGAGAAAACCAAAATGCCCAAACTCCCCTCCCCCAATTATAGCCAGACAGTATCAAGAGAACTTTATGAAGAAAGCAAATCATTCAAAGCCTGGAATTGTTAGAAATCCATAAAGCTAGGCCGGGCGTGGGGGCTCAAGCCTATAATCCCAGCACTTAGGGAGGCCAAGGTGGGTGGGTCATCTAAGGTCAGGAATTCGAGCCCAGCCTGGCCAACATGGTGAAACCCCATCTCTATTAAAAATACAAAAACCAGCTGGACATGGTGGCTCGTGCCTGTAATCCCAGCTACTTGGGAGGCTGAGGCAGGAGACTTGCCTGAACCCAGGAGGCGGAGGTAGCTGTGAGCCAAGATCACGCCACTGCAGTCCAGCCTGGAAGACAGAGTGAGACTCCATCTCAAAAAAACAAAAAATAGAAATCCATAAAGCTGAAAGCAGAGGACTGGATGAAAAAGAAAGAGAATCTCAAAAATCCAGGAGCAGGAGCCATGCGAATCAAGGTGATTATCTATTGAATACTTACGAATTGCTAGTCTCACAGCTAAGTGCTTTACAGCATGGTCTCAATTAAGTCACACACTGTTGTGGTACATAGTGGTATTCATTCCATTTTTCAGATAATACAACTGAGGCCTAGAGAGGCTTAGCAATTAACTCAGGGTTTCAGAGGTAGCAAGAGGCACACTGTGGCTTAAACTTAGGTATTCCCAAGTTTAGAGCTAAACTTCACTTGTCAACTCTGCTGCCTCTCCAGACAGAGCCCGCTTTACAGATGAAGATATTGAGGCCCAGGTAGGTTAGGCTGGGTCTTGATCTCACTGTAGGGCATACTCAAAGCCTCCTCATTGGTTGATGACTTTGTCTTTGGTTTCTCAGTGATCCCCACATTCAACTATGGGACCAGCAACTGTACACTGAGAACCCACTGTGAGGGTCACACCACTGTAAGGGTCATACCGCCAAGGACTTATTGAGGTTGGGGACCTTGCCTGGCTCACCTTTGTATCAGCAGCAGAGGACACAGGGCCAAGGGCAGAAATGATAATCTAAATAGTTCTTGAATGAATGAAGAATATGAAAGAAATAGCAGGCTCCACAGTTTACACACAGTGGGAGATGTAGGTACCTATAAGCACCACAGACAAGTGTGGTTCCTGTCTTTTCAGGCACAAAGCCTGTGGGACATGCCCGTGCAAACTAGAAAAACGTGCTCATTCTGGGTGAGCCTATGGCCCTTTTGTGCAAATGAAAATCTTCCTGGTCTTCCTGGAAGATGTTAACCCCATGGGGCTTAGCAAAGCTCTCTGGATTTCAGCTGCTCCTTCTCCCCTTGGTCAGCTGCCTTTCTGCAGTGTGGAAACTGCCCAACAGTAAACGGAGGTCTGTTTTGATTTAATTTAGTCACCCAGAACCTGAATTCTAATTGTTCTTCTCTAAATCTTGATTAAACCCATGAAGAATTTTCAAGGTTGTGCTAAATTCTCTTCTGTCATTAAGATACAGTGCATAAAGAAGGATGTTTAGGCCATGTGTCATGGAGGAGGTTGGGACTGGTGTGATAAGGGATGGTAGGATTTGGATTTGTTGGGGAAGAAGAAGGGCATCTGGTTTGTGGGAATAAAGATCTGAGATGCCATCAAGCAAACAGTCTGGCATAGGAATAGGATGTGGTTGGCTGACCTCTGCGCAGGAAAGTCTGTGCAAGTGTGAAGAGAGTTGGACACCAAGAGGAGACATTGTCTCTGTGTTCCAAGCTTGGGTACCATGTCCGTAGAATGCAGTGTGAATGAGGCTTCATGGAGATGTTTCTAGGGTAGACACCTTCCTTCTCTACACTCTCTGCATTAGTTACAATTCTCTAGAAAAGCAGATATAGGATATATATCCAGGAAGAGATTCATTATAAGCTATAGACTCATGTTGTTATGGAGGCTGAGAAGTCCCACGATCTGCTGTTTGCAAGCTGGAGCCCCAGGAAAGCTGGTGGTGTAGTTTAAAGGCTTGAGGGCCAGGGAGCTGATGGTATAAATTCCAGTTCAAGTCTGAAGCTCTGAAAACTAGAAGCACTGAAAGTAGGAAAAGATCAACGTTTCAGCTTAAACAGCCAGGCAGAGTTAAGCTAACCTTCCTCTATCATTTTGTTCTATTCAGGCCTTCTATAGATTGGATGGTGCCCACTCCCATTGGGGAGGGCTGTGTGCTTTACCCAGGCCACCAATTCTAACTCTAATCATAGAGAAAACACCTTTAAAGACATACCCAGAGATAATGCTTAACCAGATATCTGGGCATCCCTTGGCTCAGTCAAGTTGACACATAAAATTAACCATCACATTCTCTCCTGCCAAAATGCTGCCTTCTTAGATATAATGAGACTGGTGTCAAAGGTCTTTGAATGTTTGTCTGAGGACTTTGGATCTGACTACATTACAGTAGGGAATATTATCTGTTCTTGAGCAGGTCCATTAACATCTTACTAATTCCCTCATTTGGTACATCTATATTGAGCAGGACCAGGTGTTTAGCATGCAATACCATATAAAAACAGACATTGGCATTTCTTGCAGGAAATTTACAATCAAGTAAGGGAGCTGTACAACAATTAAAAACTCATACTAACTAAAGTATAGTTGTAATGGATAAAATGTACACTATTTAACACCATGTGATAGTGCACTAGAGGAAACAAGCATGTTTTTGTGAAAGCATAAAATAAATAAGGAAAGCTGACCTAGATTGGTGGGAAGAGTGGTCAGGGAAGGCTTCTTTGAGGAAGTGAATTTTTAGCTGAGACTTAAAGAACAAATGAGATTCAGCTAGAAAAATAGGACATGCAATGCCAAGGTGGCATTTTAAAAGAATAACAGTAAGGACAAAGGCCCTGTAGCAGAAGAGAGCTGATTGTCCATAGTTGAGAGAACAACAAGGAGATGCATAATGCAATCTGAAGCTGATGATACAGGTTAGGGTCAGACCGTATCTTAATATCCAGATAGGATATTAAGGATTTGGGCTTTTTAGGTTTTTGTTTTAATTCTAAAAGTAATGGAAAATGTGCTGCTTTTGGCAGTGGTTTGAGAGAAGGTACATCATTAGAATGGCATTTTGAAAACAACACTCAGGCTGCTGAGTAGAGAATGGCTTCAAAAGATTTAAAAGCAGATGCAGAACGACATATTAGAGAAGGATAATATAGTTTTCTGGTAAAAGATAACAGTGAATTGTATGGAGGATGGATTGGCCATGGAAGGTGTTGAGTATACTTGGTCTCCAGCCAAACTCTAAGGTTACTGGAATAAGAGAGTAGGAACCCTTCTCAGGCTTTATCTCTATCCATTCTTGTCAACAGTACGTACCTGTGTCTCCAAGCCCTAAATAAGTGTCAAGTTTAGTGATATTCACTCTACCGACTTCCACCCCAGAATCCTTTGGAAATAGCTGTAACAGCACATCCCCAATGCCCACCAATTCTCCATGTCCAACTGCTCCACGGCCTCCTCCGCCTCCCCTGAGCTGTGAATTTCCCAAGCCCCTTCCACTACCTGCTTCTCACTGGCTTTAACTTTTACAATATCTTCATTACTCCCCAGTTTGTTCAACATCATTTTTATTTTTTTAAATCAAAGATTGATCTAATTCATTCTCTTTGCCATTTTTGAGTCTCGTTATTTCTCTGTCTCTTCCTGGTTATTAGCGACTCTGTTTTCTTTCAAGTGGCTCTTGTCTTTGAGAAGCTCTTGTGATTCTTTTAGGGCCATTTGCCAATTGGTTGCTCTGTCTTCCTTTTCCCTATGAGCTTAAAGTATGGCATTATAGTTTTCTTTTATCCCCTTTCCTCTTCTTCAGGTACAACTGCAGACACTTCATCCTTCCAAGGTTACTAAGCAGTGTCTGACACAATGTAGAGGCTCAACAAATATTGGTTAGATTTGTTCTTTCTATTGACTGTGCAGGCTTTGATGACATCACTTAAAATGTTTCTTGTACACACCTTCTTTTCTACCTATGTATGTATGTGTATGCCTACTCGAATTCAGGCTTCCCTGGGAATATTCATAAAAATTGATTTCTCTATGGATCTATAACAGTGACATGAATTTTCACCTATGCCTGCGAGAACACCTTCAACTGTATTGGGTGCTCATCAAAATCACACATCAGTTCAATAAACTCTTATGGACGCATTGACTTTCCCAGTTAGTTGCTAGATAACTTTAGATGATTTGCAACGTGGGTCTCAGTTTCTGTATCTGTTAAATGGCAATAATCAGAGAATTTTAAAAAAATGTAAGGACATCTAGAAAGCATGAAGGACACCTAGAAGGTGTGTGTTTATTCCACATAGTGGGAACTATGCTAAATTCCAAACACACAAAGACAACTAGGACAACTTAGAAGGAAAAGAGAATGATTTGTTGCAATGATCCCCTTGAAGCTCCAGTTGAAAGTCAGAGGATTGCCCTGGATTGGAAGTAGTCTCCAAAGTGACGTCATGTTCTCTTTCAAACCACCTCTGGCCTGTCTCTCTCGCCAGCTCCATATTAAAGGTAACAGATTTGAAAATGTTTGGAATAAATAAAAGCTTCCGTCAGGTGTGGTGGCACGTGCCTGCAATCCCAGCCACTGGAGAGGCTGAGGCTCGAGGATTGCTTCAGCCCAGGAGTTCGAGGTTGTAGTGAGCTATGATGGCACCACTGCACTCCAGCCTGGGTGACAGAGTGAGACCTTTTCTCTAAGTAAAAAAAAAAAAATAAATAAATAAAAATAAAAGCACTATACAAATTCCACATTGGGAAATTTTCACTGAATCAATGGTTAAAGGCTTATACAATGGATGGAGTATTTGGTTAGTGAGGAGAGATTTTTGAGGATCGATGGCAATACTTATTTCTAGAAATAGCCCGTTGTTTGCTGATTACTGCTGGTAGATATCAGTTTAATGCTTTTTCCCCTAATGTACCTAGAGATTTGTGATAGAATTAGCTATGCAAATTGAATCCTTAAAAAAAACCTCTCCACAAACCTGTATGTTATATTTATAAACTTTACATTGTACTAAAGTCAGCAAATGTCACAGAATTAAAATCAGTAAATGCAAAAGTGAAGGTTTCCATAGCAACGGTAACTAACCCATATTGCACATAAAATGAAATGTACATTAGGATTTACATTTAATCGCCTATTAGCGGAGAAAAGTCCTATATAGAACAGGTGCAATATGAATACATTAGGGTGACCCTAGCAACTCTCTATCTTTTAAACTCCAGGCTCTACCTGCTGTAACTCTTTTATATCTACCAAGTTTTCACTCCTTTAGGAAAAGTGAGATAGAAAAATTATAGGCAGCGGTAGATCAGAGGTGTGCGCCCCTAGATTTAAATGCAGTGGAATATTATCATTGCATAAATTATCAATCAACTCAGTAGGTGTTTCAGAGAAAGGAATAGACCCAGAATACTAAATGTTTATGAAATTGTTGCACGTAGGATACTTAAGAAGAATTTCTGTTTAGCATAGTCAGTTTATCCAAACGTTTAGTGCTTCTGAAACATGCTAATTAATGCAAGATGATTTTGTGACTTTGAGTTGGTTGTGGAAAGGCCCAATAGGAGGGTGGCAGGATTGCAGCCAGAGACATGGTCATGGTCCAATCCAACCACTCTGTACATATGGCCTCCCTTGTTGGATTTCAGTTTCTTCCTATAAGGCATTCCTTGCCACTACCCAGGGGTCTAAGAATCAAATAGGAATGGAAGGAGGAGGATACGGGATATTTTGTGGAAGCAAAAGCTCTCTATATGGCCAATGGTATTGCTATTGTGGATGCGACTTTCATAAGGCAAATATCATCCCCAACAGTTAGCCTGTGCCTTTGCCCGGTGGTTCCGGGAGAGGGCCTATCCTTGGCCATCTACTTACATAGGGAATATCTCCTCGCTCTGCAGCAGCCCTTCTGGTGGAGGGCTCTGAGTCATCGCTGAGAATACCATCATGCCTCCTCCAGCTCAGTCTACATCAGATAACTCTAGATAGAGACTCTTCTATTGGTCAAAACTTTCTTTTATAAAATTGGAAGAAATTTTGCTAGTGACTAACCAGATGATTCACTCTAAAATGCACTTGATTTTTAAAAATAATTTTAAGTAAAATCGATCATAAGTTTGCTTTCTTTTCTCCCTCCATAAGCTTTAATGTTCCTTAGTATCCCTTGGCTTTGCTCTAAACTCTTTGTTTCAGCTGGTCTGGAGTAGCCTAAAGGATCTGCTTTTTATCCAGTAACATGGTAATCTTTAAAAATTTATTTTTCAATTGATAAATTAATTTTGTGTAGCTTAAGTCATTAAATGATGTTACCTGATTACCACCCGGATCATATTTTGCTAGCCAGCCCAGAACCCCTGCCCTGATTATAACCCCTTTCCTCGTACAGTCTTAATTGACTTTTTTGGTATTAATTCTCTTATGTTTCCCCAGACACTTCCAGCTGCTATTTATTCTCAGATTGACCTGCCTTACTGTCCAGCGAATACTTGTTGGCTATTTTTGATTCCCTTATTTTCTGATCTATCAGATGTTCTCTAGCTTCCTGCCTACCTAGACCCTGATAACATGCATATCTATGAATGTAGTGGTTTGTTCCACTGGCTTGTATTTTGGGATGTCGTGTTTCCTTTTCTTTTCAAATAGAATTATTGTTTTATTGAAAAAATTGAAAGAGCTTTTTTAAAAAACATAATTAGAACAATTTTTGTCAAGTGCCACTCTTGTGCATACATAAACAAGGCTATAAATGAAATACATTGGTTTACTACTAAGACACTCAGGATCTAATGGTTTAGAATTGTTCTTTGACTCATGGTTGACCATGATTTTCCATGTTGTATAACCTTTGTGTTGCCAGGGATGTTGGTGAGATGGCATTCTTCAAAATAACATTTTTTGTTGTTGTTGGAGATGAAATCTCCCTCTGTCACCCAGGCTGAAGTGCAGTGGTGTGACCTTGGCTCACTGAACCTCTGCCTCCCGGGATCAAGCGATTCGCCTGCCTCAGCCTCCCAAGTAGCTGGAACTACAGGCCCGTGCCACCACACCCAGCTAATTTTTTTGTATTTTAGTAGAGATGGGGTATCATCATGTTGGCCAGAAATGTCTCGATCTCCTCACCTCATGATCTGCCCACCTCAGCCTCCCAAAGTGCTGTAATTACAGGTGTGAGTCACCATGCCCAGCTCAAAATAACACTTTTGAAAAACAGACATGATGCAGGTCTCTGAGCAGGATTTGCATTAGATAGAGCTTGCCTAATTTTGAATTCAGTTTTTAGGAATGTAGTCAATCTTGTTGCACACTCTCCCTGACTCTTACCCTTAACCCTTTGTTTGAGAGGAGAAAGTAATCTATCTCTGTCTCCTCTTTTCTTCCAAGCCATTCACACCCATTCTGCAAAGTATGCTGCTTTTGCTTTGAATATTTGCACATACACAGTGATAATGATGGCTTGACAGAGAGGGTAAATCATAGTCTGATTGTAAAACATGCATTGAGACATCAGATCGATACTGGAAAAAATGTGCGCCTTAGAATTAATGAAATTATAGATAAATACAGACATTGGGATTTTTTTAGACTTCTTGTCCTGTAACCCTCTTTCTCTCTTTAAAATATATCTTATTTATTTATTAAATATAACATAAAACTGAATCTTAAGATCTGCGTATTTTCCAGCCTATGTATTGCCGTGATGGTCTTATCATCTAATTTTGTTATAAATGTTTTCCATGGGTTTTTTTGTTTTGGGTTTGTGTAATGGAGTTGGAGATATTTTTAAATAATGCTTATCATTGTTCATAATAGTCAAAAAGCAGAATTAACCCTACATGTCTGTTAAGTGATGACTGGATAAACAAAATGTGATAAATCTGTACAATGGGAGACATAAAAAGGATGAAATTCTGATCCATTGCTACAGTTTGGATGAGCCTCAAAAACATTCCTGCTAAATAGAAGCAGCCTTTTACAAAACACCATATATTGTAAATTACGTGGATGGAAACAGTAATTCCTGCAACTGACATGAGGGATCACTTTGGGATCATGAAAACCGGCTGAAACTGGTTGTGGTGATTATTGTTAGAACTTAGTAAATTTACTAAAAATTAAAACACGTGAATTTTATGATTTACAAATTATATCTCAATAGGATCATGAAAAAAACTTTGCCACCACTGCTGTTTTCTCAAATATTAAATTTTAAGACTACACATATGCAAAATAATATAAAATATAAAAATAATACTAAGAAATGCCAAAATATACTTTGTTTTAGAAAACTTCTTAGGAATTGGAATAATTTGGTTTTTCTTTGTTGAATTTTTATGGAATACAGAACATTTTTTTTGTCATAAGATCAACTGGTGAATAGAGACCATTAACACTGCCAAGTTTAACCAAGGCTGAATGCCAGTTTCTCTTTTCCAGGTTCTAGTTCAACCCTGTCCTGTGCGCCAGCACTTTCAGTGATGGGCAGCCCACCCCGTTTTGAGGCAAACCATCTTATTGACTTAGGGTTCCAGTTAAAAGAAAGGTAAAAAAATTAAACTGGAGTTTGTCTCTTGGTCACTATCCTTCAGCAGCCCTTTTCTCATTCTCTCTTCTATAAGAGAGCCCTCCACTATCCAAATATGAGGAGCTTATTATCCCAAGGATCCAGCTCTTCTTGTTGCTTAATATTGCACCCTGGGCTAAATATTCCCAGGGTGCTCAGCTGTTTCTCAAATGCAGAGGAAATGTCCGATACACCATTCTCCTTCACGGTATGTGTACCACTTGGCCTTTTTGAACACCCATTAGATGGCGAGCCTCTTCCTTATCTGATTGTTCTCCCTGTCACTGGACTGTCAAGGGGATTCTTAGAATTGGCCTTAGAAGCAGGTCAGCTACCCCAAAATGATCTGTCCAGCCTTGCCTTGATTATAGTGGATCTTTTGCTTTTCTTGCTTTGTTTTCAGAAATCAAGGAAACATGTTTTTATCTTGTCATCGTTTGCTAAAACATAAAAGGTTAATTAATAATCATGGTTGTGAAATCTTTTCTGCTTTTTTTCCTCCTTATACAGAATTCTAAACTATTTGCAAATATTATTTTTGATTGTAACAGTATGAAAACGATCTAGAGTCCTGCCTACACTGACTTATGAAAAAGATGCCATAAATTTACCTGAGAATCTGAGAAGGTCTATTGCATTCATACATTAAAAACTTTTTTTTTAATGTGTCTGCTTTATGACAGTCGTCTGTTCTCAGCACAAGGGGGAAAAGGGGAACTGATAACAATGAAAAATCTTTTAGCAAGTATAGAACTTACAATTGAAGGAAACATATAATTAACAAGTAAACAAATAGTTATATGCCATACCATTAAGTAGTATTAGAAAAGCTTTATCCAACTCAGAAGAGCAGTAACTGATGTCATTGATGAATGACTGAAGTTCAGATTTTCATTTTTGGTGAAGAAAAATAAAGATAAAAACTAAAAATAAAGATTAAAGAATAAAAATAATATGAAGAAAAACAGAGTCAGAGGATAGAGAGATACGATGGACACCACTTTAGATAATGTGGTGGGGGACTTCCCTGAGTAGAGAGAGACCCAGGCAAAGTATAGAAGTGAGAACCCTGTGGATAAATGTTGACAATTGGGTCTTAAAGCATGTATATACATATATAAATTTATTATAAGTTTTACTGATAGATATATAGTTTACACTTTATGGAAAATAATAAAATATATAATATTCTTTATTATAAATTCTTTATAGCCAATTAATTCTCCCAAAGTGCTGATTTTTGCTGAACTCTTATCGGCATAGCTCAACGGTAATTTTCACTGATGAATAAGAGTAATTTTGACATGGGCCAGGCACGGTGGCTCATATCTGTAATCCCAGCACTTTAGGAGGCCAAGGTGGGCAGAGCACTTCCAGTCAAGAATTCAAGACTAGTCTGGCCAATGTGGTGAAACCTGGTATCTACTAAAAAAATACAAAACTTAGCTGGGCATGGTGGTGGGTGCCAGTAATCCCAGCTACTCAGGAGGCTGAGGCAGGGAAAGTTGCCTGCACCCGGAAGGCTGAGGTTGCACTGAGCCAAAATCGTGCCACTGCACTCTAGCCTGGGTGACAGCGTCAGATTTGTCTCAATTCTTTTAAAAAAAAGAGTAGTTCTGACATAAATGTTGGCTGATATTTTCTTTTACATTAATTAGTAAGAAGAAAATGAAACAACAGAGATGAATATTTGAACCTCATTCATTCATCAATGACATGAATCACTGCTCTTCTTACTGGACAATACTTCTTGAATACTGGAAGAATATTTTCTCAAATTTTCTTTCACTTGCCATGTTATGGCTTCAGGCATGCAAACTTTTATGCTTAATTCATATTATTAACATTTTTGCATCACTTTCTTAAGTTTACATAGTCAACAAAATAAAAACTCAAGCCCTGTATTGTAGCATTTGCCAATTTCTGAAGTAAATACTCCCACTATGGCTCATTTGAAGCTACATATATTCAGAGTGTAGGGTTGAAAAGAGACACACACCATTATACAGTATTTCCATCTTGCAATATACATAAATAACCCAACTGCACCAATAATAGTAACATGTAGCAACATAAATAAGAATTTTGGACTATTTATTACCTTTGCTTTCAATATAATTTGTTTAATTGTAAGTTAGAGGCTGTCTCACAAAATTTCTGAAAATTTAGCTCTCTCAATTTCTGAAAATTTAGAGCGCTCCAACACACTGCTGAGTGCAACATATGGGTCTCACTTATTTGCCAGAGGAAGCAGTGTGTGCAGATCTAAATCAGAGATAGGCTTGTTGGGTTTAAAGAATGCAAGGAAGTGAGTGTTGTGGGTATGAAGTGCACACGAGGAGGGAGGGAAGCTGCAGAGATTGTCAGGCCAGGTCAGAGAGGGCTTTTATACCTGGTAAAGGGGGATGTTAAGGGGAGTGGGGGTGATCATAGATCCCCATACACTCCAGGTGAGGACATACATACCCCCCTCAGCAGGACTGCAGAGCCCCTGATTAGCTTTGTGACCTTGAAGAACCACTTCCCCTCCTGGCCACCACTTTTCTTATCTGTAAGATACCGAAGTTGCACTAATATGACATTTAAACTTCCTTCCAATTCTAACCATCTCTGAATCTGGATAAGACTTCATTCCTTTTTGTGTATTGAATGCAGCAAGTTCTGCTGCCTACTGAATCAGTCCATGTGGCAGACTCCCGGGCTTTCTCACTGTTCCCTTATATTGATACGGTTATGGCTAGTCTTCCAAACACTGAATCCCCAGCATCTTCTGCATCTCCTTCTTTCAATTCTGAATGTGGTGGATTGCCTCTGCAGCTGCCGTGTACAAAACACAATGGCTGCTTCTTCCAGTAAAGCATTTGGGGTTGCTGCTAACTGGCCACCCACTCACATAGGCTCATGTCACCATCACTCTGAAAGAACAAGTCCCCAAAGACTGAAAAGCATGGCTAAGAAAATACTGCAAGTAGGAAAACAGACTCAAGGAACAACCTGAGTGTTGTTCTTGGATCACCACATTGACTTTCTAGATTACTTCCAAATTTGCAACCTAAAACAGCAGGATATTCCTCAAATACTGAAGATGGAAGGCAACCAAAAATATCACTGGGTAAAGTGAACGTCTACATATTGGTATGACCAGCTACAGACTCAAAAAATGAAGAATGTGAACTGCTTTTGTGATGTAAGAAGCTCCTAACTCAGTAATAATCATAATTTTAGAAACACCCATGATGCAGTGGTTAAGATTTCAGGCTCTGGTACTGAACTCTCTGTGCTTGAATTTCAGGTCAACCATGGCTCAGCCAAGTTATCTAACTGAAGATGAGTCAGTTGCCTCATTTTAAAATGCAAGTTGATAGTGACAGTAACTGCCTTTTATTGGTGTTATTGAAATTAGACGAATTTATACTGTTACATAGTGTTCATACGTAGTGTTTTAGAAGCACCTTCACACCCATGATTTAATGTTTTCTTCAAAACAACCCTCATTTCTGAAGAAAGTTGTCTGATCTGCCGGGCGCGGTGGCTCAAGCCTGTAATCCCAG